>NW_026067932.1:11757837-11825341 GCF_014885135.2 Alexandromys fortis
GTAGAGTACTTCCCACTTTCTCTTCAATCAGGTTCAGTGTGTTTGGACTGATATTGAGGTCTTTAATCCACTTGGACTTGAGTTTTGTGCATGGTGATAGATATGGGTCTATTTTCATTCTTCTACAGATTGACATCCAGTTTTGTCAGCACAATTTGTTGAAGATGCTCTCTTTTTTCCATTGTATACTTCTAGCTCCTTTATCGAAAATCAGGTGCTCATAGGTTAAAGTCAGGGTCTTCTATTTGATTCCATTGGTCGACTTCTCTGTTTTTAAGAATTTTATTTCTATCATAAGAAAGTTAAGACCATAGGCACACATGGAAACCACTGGAGGGTGAGCTGCATCTTGGTATTTCAGACACCCACCTACCTGTATTAAAAACTGAGTGCACTTTTTTTTTAGGTTGAGAAATGCATCTAGGGTCCTTGTACACTCAGCAAGTGTTCTACTATTAAACCAAGCTGCCAGAACTATTTTTACTTTTTATTTTGAAATATGGTCTCCCTAATTTCCCCTAGCTGGCTGTGAACTTTCAGTTCTCTTGTTGCAGCTTCCTGAGTAGCTAGATACAGGGCAGTGCCCCTGGGTTCAGTTTAACAGTCAAAGCTCTGGTAGTGTCTCTGGGGCTTTTCCTTCTCCTCCAGAGTTAACACTGCAGCTTAGGGTGAGGTTGGTGTAAAGAAGACTCGAGAATTGCAGGCACAGTCCTACGTCCCAGCGGCGGCCTCCACGGATAGCGGCTGCGGCTCTCAATCTGCTCCTGGTTACTGTGGGCCTCTAGGCTGCAAAGAATGTGCCGTACAGCGGGCAGCCTTCCAGCGACCCAAGAAGGGAGCCTCATCCTTTCAGGACGTCTAGACTACAGATAAAATCCTTCCTGTGTCCCAGCTCATAGCTGGCAGGGGCCACTGCCAGTGACTGATGGCAAGGGGTGAGTTGTCAGAAAGATGTGTGTGTGAACGGAGCATCGGCGAGCCAAGGCGAGGCATGCATTCAGGAAGCTGGTGGGAAGCTGCACAGTAGCACAATGCTTTGTTGTGCACCTACTATGTCCCTGGCCCTGTGCCAAGCATTCAGGAGGAGACAGTGAAGTCAACAACAGTTTAACTAGACCTGTGTTTACTGCCAGAGGGCTCTGTGAGAGAAATGATTTCTCTTGCTCTCTGGCTCAAGTTAGGGCATATCCAGACATCATATCCTCAGTTTAAGGATGGGGAAATAAAACAAATTTGTTTAAAGCTCAAAGAGAGGCGGTGTATAGGTACTTATTCAGACTGTTTCCCTTGAGACCTAGGTATCCAGCTGGACTACACTTCCCAGCATGCCTCAGAGTGGAAATGCAGCCCACGTGACTATATTCTGGCCAACTGGATGAATGGAATGCTTGAGTAGTCTTTGTGCAAATTGAGTTTCCCACACAACTGTAATCCCCTTGGCAGAGAGGTAGAGACCAGAGGCTTCTCCAGCCTCACTAGCTAGTCAGTCATGCTAATCTAGTTGTTGTGCTCCAGGTCCAGTAAGAGACCCTGTTTTAGGTTTGTTTTATCTATCCATGCTCTTCCAAAAAAGCAGAAAAGTCCCTTTATGCAGGCAACATCTTAGAGAAGCAGTAGGACCATCTCTCTGCAAGTTACAGCAATGGACTGTGGCCCACCCACTCTTGTGGGCTTTTAGGTGGGATACCCTGTCTGGTATGGGATGGATTCACTTTGTACCAGGTCCAGTACTCTAAGTCATGGACCAGTTCGAGAGGACCAGGCAGCCAGTCTCCTAGGCCTGTTTAGAGTCTAGATGGAGCCAGTTGCTGACCCCGTGGAGCTTGGAGTTCCTAGCTGGTTAGAGCAGGGTGACTAGTGACTGCAGCTTCTAACTTGTTCTACCCTCCCCAAAGAGAACAATTTCTAAAAGTCGGACACTTTCTGTGTTATTTCATTTAGTCTTAAAGGGGACAGAAATATGTTTGTTTTTAATAAGAGAGGACTGAGAATTTCTGTCTTTGCTGTTCACAAAGTGGGCATACAGTAAGCAAATCTAGTGGCCAAGGACCGGCGATATCACCGCGGCTCACACTTTCATGGAACAGGGAGGCCCAGACAGGTGCAGAGTGCGGAGGTATGGAGGCCGGGTGTGAGGAAGGAGAGAGGTAAGTGAGCAAAGATGGACTCTATCTCCCCGCCACCTCGAACCTTGACTCTCCAAGTTGAGACCGCTTCCTGAGCTTGCATTGTATATGTAATCTAAGAAGCTCAGCCATCTTATGGGCTGCATTCTCTCAGGCTGAGGAATAAGAGTTCATTCATTCATTCACCCATCTATGGATGGGGAGAGGGTGCCTTCCAGGCTGTATTCATGTGGGAGACCCTGGGAAATCAGACATCGGTTTGGAACCAATGGCCAATGTCTTAAAGTCCTAGACCTCTGTTCCCATTCTCTCTGGGGATCGGGTTCTACTCGGAGCTTTCCGTTAAACACAGGTTTAGGGGTAGGAATCTGCCAGCTCTTGGTGCTAAGGCTGGGAACCTGCACCTGTCAGATACTGCCATGCTCACCCCGATTTAAGAACTAGAAATCCTTTTGTTGCAGCTCTCCCCAGTTCTTCCGTGACCCCCAGTTCATTTCTGCCATCTTGCCCACCAGTGACCCTTGATCCCAGGGGGACACATAATAGATATGGTAATAGTACTTATTTGTACGTTTTGTGAGTCCCAGGTTCTCCAGAATCATTTAAAATCCCTGCTCTCCTTAGACATAGACACTATCATTCGCTTATTATTATATAGCAAGAAACCAAAACACAGAGCTATGAAACTTTTCAGAAGTCACACAGCAGGTGCTTGAGTTGGACTCTCAATTTAGGCAGTCTGATTCCCACACCCAAGACTCCATTGTTGAAGACCTACTGGGTGTTGGAAGCCACTCCCACTCCTTCTCAAAGTCAACTATGATTGGTGGAATGACTGCTGCATGTCATTGTTGACACCCAGGCCAGGTGGCTCTAGGACTGAGGTGCTCACCCTGGTGCATGAAATTTAGCTTAGCTGTCAAAATTTCAATAATCCAGATAAATAATATTTTAGAAAAATGGTAAAAAAAAATAAAAAAAAAAACAAGCTATGCCTGTAGCCTGGGCTGCATGAACTTACAAAGTGTCCACAGCGATCTGTGGTAGTGCACTCAGTAGGATTTGTTAGAAGAGTCGGAGGCAGGAGGAGCGTGAGTTTGAGGCTGGCCTGGACAATGTATTTATAGTCTGGTGCGGTGGTGCACAACTTTAATCTCAGCATGTGGGGGGCAGAGGCAGGCAGCCAGCCTGATTTACAGAGAGGGAAAGTTCCAGTACAGCCAGGGCTACAGAGTGAGACCCCGCCTTGAAAAACAATAAATCAAACAAGAAGTTTTTATCAGAGGAAGATAAACAATGAAACATGAAATGCACATTCATGCTTAATGGAAGGGTATGTAAATGACCTCACTGGATTCTTAGTTTTGTTTGCTTTTTGAGACAAGGTCTTGTCTTGCAGCTCAGACTAGCCTGCAACTCTCTGTCCTTGGCCTCACAAGTGTTAGGACCACAGGCGTGACATTACCCCCAACTCCTCATTGAATCAGTGACAGGTGTGACCCGGAGGTAGTATCGCCCCTATTGATATTCATACACCCTGCCCTTTTGGCAGAAATTAATTATAGATGCCTGGTATTGCTTCTTCAGGAGCTGTCTGAGTATCTTTATTTTCTTCTTAATCTCTATATAAGGGAAAAATCAGTCTCCTTCCCATTTACAAAGCAAACAATAATGTCCTAGACTTTACATAATTTGTCTAACATCAACCCGGCCAGTAGGGGGCAGAGCTGGGCTTTGAAGCGCTGTCTGGCCCATTCCAGGCAACCAGACCTTTAACCCAGGACACATTTGGCTCAAGTCTCTTTTTGTAAAAAATGATTCTATGGACAGGAATCTATATCCATGCATATGGTTGATGCGTGTCTGTTTTATGTTCACAATGACAGGTGAGGATGGGGCCCTTGTGGGCTGTCATCAAAAGCAGATGGCATTGGGCCTTAGTAGAGCGGGTTGGTAGATCCAACCTCTAAACCTGTCTTTATAGGAAGCTCAGAGTGGAGCCCTAGCTTCAGGAAGAATGGAAACAGAGGGCTGGGGCTTTGGAACCTGACCATAGGCACTGATGTCCCAGCTTTACAGGCGTTCCCTCCAGATCCACAGATAGATGGGTAAATAAGGCCTCAGCATTGTGGTGAGGCTGGTCAATGTCCTGCCTTTCAGTCCAACCCCTCATAGGTCAAGATTCCTGGGGTCTAGTTGCTATGGTAAATGCCTTAAAGGTCCTACGCCTAGTGGTAGGGTTTCAGATTTTTTTAGGATGTCTTCATTGTCTCTGTGTTTAGATTAACACTCATCTCAAATTCAAGTTTGCTGCCTAGTTAATATTCAGGTTAAACTGTACTGCCCTTGACCCCAAAGGTCAGGGCTGCAGTCTTCGGACCTTTATCATAAGAGTGAGGATTTGAGAGTAAGGGAACATGTTTCGATTCCACTCTCTTACACACACCACTTGTGTGACCTTGCACAGACCCCTTCCCCTCTCTGGAGTCTAGATTCTTGTCTGGGCAACATAATTTGCCATTGGCAGGTGTCTGGGAAGCCTCACTTGAAGCACACAGGTGACTGTGATCATTATAGTCACTTCTCGCTGAAGGAGCCCAGGTCCATTCTGCACATTCTATCCTTGTGTTTATTCCCAGAGCCTCGAATAAACAATGCCTTCATCCGGTTCTTAAACGATGCTCCGATTCCAACTCGGCATCTACCTGCTCCCACAGCTGGATGTGGTCAGCTGTCTCTGTCTGCTGATCTGAATCTCCAAACACGTTTGGTTTAGCATTTATCAAGTACATCCCAGGAACCCTGGGTACCTGTCAGCCCTTCCTACCCTGTGGGCTCAGGTCTGACCTTCCATCACATCCAGAGAGCAAGCCAACAGAGGGGGGCAGCCTCAGGACATGGTTTTGTGATGTGGAATGGCTGTCTCTCTGGCAGGGACAGGTGCCAGTCAGAATATGCACGGGGTTTGAAGAGGGCACTCAAGTCAGTGTCATTCACAGGTGCTGTGCCCAGACACTAGAGGACCACATATGGGAATAAGGGACTCTGAGAAAAGTATGCTCCTGGCAACCCATTCAGTCGCTGGGAACAGCAGGTGTATTTACTGCAAACACTCAGCGCCCAGGCTGACACTTATTCCTCTACCCTAAGCTTCCGGAGTTAGTGCAGAGCTTGGATTTCAGACCCCAGGTCACCAGCTCAGCAGTTGTGAGACCCCAGACACATTAGCATCCCTGTACCTCAGATTTGTCAATCTGAAAACTTGATTGTACAGAGGAGTAAAGACAGTAATTGTTATTAAAGTCCTCAGAATAGGAAGAGGCACATGGTACGGAGTTGATGGAAGTAATTTTTATCAAGACTGCCTGTATTATACCCAGTGTTTACGGGTACCATCCTATAAGCTCTGGGAAGTGGAACAAGTGGTTTCAGGTCATATGCATGACATAGAGGGAGGACCTGAATCTAGGTCTGCTAGGTCTGCCAACCTAAACAGCTTTGCTCTTGACTCTAGGGGTCAAGGGTCCAGCCCAAGTGACTGCTGAGGAACTCTCAGCCTGAAAGAAAAGGGAGTCACTGATGTTGCCGATGGTTTGATTTAGAGGAGAGGGGAGAGGGCTGGGTTCCTTCTGGGTCATAAGGTACCTCTTTGTGAATTAGGGGAAAAATGAACAGGGGTGGGTGGTTTATATTCTGCCACATCTGGATAGTGTCAAATGCCTTGGCACACACAATCTGGGCAACCTTTAATGACTGCCTGGTCTCTCTGGCCATCTTTGTATCTGCTGCAAAGTATAGAGAGAGAATAAATTTGAGAAAAAAAAAAGACAGTCTGGGAGGCAGAGAAAGCTATACAGGAAGGCAGCAAACGCAAACCATGGGGTGACTTTATCTTGCTAGCTTTCTCCCAGAACCGAGGGTGGTCATGAAAGTCGGCCTTGTGGCTTGCTTTAGGGAGCTGGACCTGAGCCAGGCTGCCATGTGGGGAAACAAACAGTATGACCCCCAAATTGCAGTACAACCACCTTACAGTACTAGAAACGGTGAAAAGTCAACAGCCCAGCCATAGGTCAATATCCGAACACCCCACAAAACAGCATGGTGGTGCACACCTATAATCCCAGCAATCAGGAGGTGGTGACAGGAGCATCAAAAGTTCAAGGTCAGCCTCAGCTACAGTGCAAGTCTGAAGCCATTCTGGGTTGTATAAACATCTATATCAAAAGTAAATAAATGAATAAACAAAATTATCGGGATAAAGGAAGGCTGCTAGGAGTTTCTTTAGAGTAAACTTAGGGCTGGTGTGATAGTTCAGTCAGTACAGTGTTTGTCTTAAGAGATCTTACATGAGGTATTCCCATGTTTGTATTCCCAGTGCTAGGGAGGCACAGACAGGCAGGTCTCTGTCTGGGTAAGCAGGTCTGGCAAGTTTCTGTGAGGGATCTTGTCTCAAACAACAAGGTATGTAACATCTAGGATGTTGAGGCTGTCCTCTGGCATTGTGCTGGTTAGTTTTTATTGTCAGTTTGTCACAACATAGAGCCATCTGGGAAGAGGGAACCACAGCTGAGGTCTGAGAGACAAGACCTGTAGTCATGTCTATAAGGGATTATTTGGATCGATGATTAATGTGGGGGACCCAGCCCACAGAGGGTGACCTATCCCTAGGTAGATAGGTCTAGGTTGTACAAGAAAGCTAGCTTGGTGTACCAGTGAGAAAGACAATAAGGAGTGTTTCTCCGTGGTTTGTGCTTCCTCCCTTAATTCCTGCCCAACTTTGTAATTTTTGTGCTGGTTGGTTTATATCAACTTGGCATAGGTTAAAGTCATCTGGGAAGAGGAAGCCACAATTGAGAGAATATCCCCATCAGAATGGCCTGTGGGCAAGCCTGTGGTTAATTTTCTTGACTGATGATTCATTAGAAAGGGCCCAGCACACTGTGGGTGGGGCCGTTCCTGGGTAGGTGGTGCTGAGTGCTGTTAAGAAAGCAGGCTGAGCAAGCCATTGGGAACCAGACAGTAAGCAGCATTCTTCCACAGCCTCTGCATCAGTTCCTGCCTTGAGTTTCTGCCCTGACTTCCTTTGCTGATGGACTGTGATGTGCAAGTATAAGCCAAATAAACCCTTTCTTTCCCAAGTTGCTTTTGGTCATGTCTGTCTGGGTTTTTTGTTGTTGTTGTTGTTTATTTTTGTGTGTGTGCTTTTTTTATCACAGTCTGAGAAACATTGACTAAGGCAGACCTGGAAGTATAAGCTAAATAAGCCACTGCCTCCTCAAGTTGTTTCAGTTCATGATGTTTATCACAGAAAGTAAACTAGAACAGGCCTCCACAGGCATGCATGCACATATATGCACACACAGATGCACATATATACATCTTCATATACAAGCATACACACAGAGAGAGAGAGAGAGAGAGAGAGAGAGAGAGAGAGAGAGAGAGAGAGAGAGAGAAACACTTAAAACTTCCAGCCAGGCGAAAGGCTCAAACCAAGCACTCAATCAAGAGGTCTCAAGAAGCATGCTGTTCTGTGGGCTGCAGCTGAGTGCTGCAGTGTGGAATACCACTTGACCTTTGTCTCCTTCAAGGGCCTTCTGGCCAGATGAAGGAAAGGAATCAAGGGGATTTTCAAACACAGGCTCTAAGAACAAGTGTTCATCATTCAGTAGGAAGGTACCAGCTCCAGTTCTGGGCACTAGAGATGGAGTGAGTCACAAGACAGATACCAAATGATGCTTTGGTACTGGAGGGAGAGAGAGACATGCAAACAGACAGTAAGGCAGAGGTGAGGGCCGTTAGGCTAGGGGGCAGAGCTGGGCAGAGAGGCCCTGGCTAGAAAGGGGGTTCTATAGGAGTACGTGGTAACATTATCTATCTCCAAAATGAAGAGAGGAGTGAGCTGCAGTGATTGTGGCAGAAAGGCTTCCCAGCTGGAGAGAGCAGAGATGAAGCGCAAAGACCCGAGGGGAGAAGATGCTTGACCCATTAAGACAAGCAAGGGACAAGTATGCTGGATGGTAACAGAAAGAAGATGTAGAACCCACACATTGACTGGGGAGGTCACAAACACTGTGTGCTTTTCACAATGAGGCAGAAAGGAAATGTCAAAGGGATTTAAACATACAGCTGGAATCTATAATAGCTTCCAAAGAGTGCATCTAGTTACTGTGTAGAGAAGTTGTAAATCTGTGGGCACTTAAATTCTTTGGTGTTTTGATCAAGAGATGGGATCTTCTTAAATTTAGGGGTTCCGTGTACCTATCTGTGGATACTAGAATATGATAAATGTAATAGTGTATAACTTCTGTCATTGCATTAGATACAGTAATGGTTAGCTTTAATTACAAGCTTGACACAATCTAGAATCACTTGGGAAGAAAGTCTCAGTGAGGGTTAGCTTATGGGGCGTTGTCTTAACTAAGTTAATTTCCTATGGGAAAACACAGCCCAATAGTTCTGCTAGCAGAACTATTCTCTAATCAGGGGGTCCTGAACTGTATATGAGTGAAGAAATCTAGCCAAGCACGGGAAAATGAGCATGCCTGCATTCATCTGTCTCTGCTCTTGACTGTGAATGTGACTAGCTCCACGTTCCTGTTACTATGACTACTTCCCGGCTATGACAGACCATAAACTGGAATTTTCCCCCTTACGTTGTTTTTTGTCAGAGTATTTTCTCACAGCAACAGAAACGAATTAGGACAGATACCTCTGTGCGGGTCATTCTTTTGAAAACATTGCCATAGCAGAGGCCCAGCCCAGAGGACGGGAAAGAAGCCCCAGTGCCATGCAGAGGCAAAAGCACGTAGAGGAGCCGTGGGACACCAGACTGAGAATGTAGGCTGAGTGGGCTTCCCAGAACTACAAAACCACAGGGCAACTGAATCACCGCAAGGAGCAGAAGAACCGCTCCACCGAGATTTCCAACCCATAGAACAAAATAAAATAAAATGGCCAAGAGTTTAGACTCAGAGATTTGAGGACATTTGTTACACTGTCATAGGATGACAAACAAGAGGCCTGGGAGAAGCAAGATTCTTAGGGGTCTTGACTATGGTCGTGACGTCAGGATCTGAAGTTCCTGCCTTGACTTCCCCACAGCTATGGACTGTAACCTGGAACTGTAAGGAGAAATAAACCCTCTTTCCCCGCTAAATTGTTTGTTTTTTTTTTTTTTTCAGGCTAATTTATCACAGCAACAGAAATGAAATCAGGGCCTTTGGAAAGTCTGTATTTACTTTTTGACACTGGCTCCCCTCTAAGCCGTTCTCCTTTAGTGAAGGGCACATTGCCCAAGAGCCTGTCAGTTACTGCAGGACCAGGAGGAGAAATTCTACAGAAGAGAGGTGAGGGTATCTATTCCAGAACACTAGCAAACAGGCCAAATGACACAGAAACATTAGTGACCAGCAAAACAAAGTATCCCAGGAAAACTGCATTTTAATATCACCTAATCTCAAACATTACTGTATAATTTATCAAGGACACCCCCACCATCACCCCACCACCACCACACACATGCCTTCTGCATTGAGAGTATCAGCTCGTCTTCAGGGCCGGCCATATCATCTCTTTACAGACAAGGAAGCAGGCTCAGAGAGGCAGAGTCATTGGTCCACAGGCCCCCATCCCATTTGCTTTAACTTTTTGAAGTTAATTTTTCTTGTTGTGGCTAATAAATTACCATTGCCAAAATTTCCCGGTCCCATTTGCTTTCTGACTGTGAATGCAATGTGGCTGGCTGGCTTAAGCTCTTGCAGCTATAGCTTCTTTGCCATGATGAACTGAATACCCTTGGAGTATAAGTTAAACTAGATTCTCCTTCCATTTTTTTTCTTTTACTGAGACAGGGTTTCTCTGTAGCTTTTGAGCCTGTCCTGGAATTTACGCTGTAGACTAGGCTGGCCTCGAACTCACAGAGGCCTATCTCTGTCTCCCGCGTGTTGGGATAAAAGGTGTGTGCCACCACTGCCCAGTGACTCTCCTTCTTTTAAGTTGCTTTGACCAGGTATTTTGAAATAGTCATGAAATAAGTAAAAAACCCATTATGGCCTGGTATTTCTGCCCAGGCTCACGTTGTCTCTTTCTTGTGTAACACTGCCTGCAGCAGTCGGCTGAGGCAGAAGGGGCCTCCTTCCTTCCAAGACTGCTATACTGGACCTCACGGTGACAAGGTATGTCAGCCTCTGGATCTAAACCATATGATCCCTCAGGGTCAGAGTTCAAGGGTGGTGTCCTATCACAAACTTCCTGCCTGGTGTCAACCGCAGTTAAGTTTCTCATCAGTGAATTGTTCAGTTTACCACATTTTCAGACTCTCATTTGTGGGAATTGCCAGCTAGTTATGGGTTGACGTCAGCTAAGTCAGGCATTGTGCCAGGAGCTGGAGCTACAGTTCAGAAAAGCTGTCTGTCTCTAAAGAGGTGCTCAGGAATAGATCAACTTAAGGAGATGTGGAGAGTAGATGGTGACTATCCCCCAGGAGTCTGTCCCAGTATAGGACAAGCACTCAGCATATTTTGTATTATGTAAAACCAGAGGTGTCGATCCATCAGTCACCTTGAGCTGGGATATACAGGCCTGAAGGGGAAGAAGATGTGATACTGAGCCTAGAGAATAGGGAGCTTACAGTCTGGCAAGTTTTCACGGAGAAGGGGATGTCTGGTGGAAGATTGGAAAGAGAACAAGGGAGCTGAGGGGGTTTCCTGACTACAGAGGTGTTTCAAGAAGTGTGACCAGCACATACAAAGGTTGTGCCCCAGACAGCTTGTGATATGGTTCAGTCAACAGAGTGCTTGTGTTGAGTGCACAAGTCCCTGAGCTCTGTCTCCACGCTGAATGAAGAAATTTAGCATCCACATTCTGTCCAATGAGAGGCTGAGGCCCTTCCTCCAGACCCACAGAGCTCACTCTGGTCTCTCTCTGTTTGCTTAAGTCAGTTCTTGAGAGAATTATCTTTGCTTGTCTGCCTCAGACACCAGCTGGCCTCCCAGAATCTGTTGTTAGGATACATATCCACAACTTAAATATCAGCACGTGGGCTGTTTGCTTCTCAAGAGTATCCTCTCTTTCCAGTACTGAATGAATGGAGGGCAGGGAAGCTCGTGGGTAGAGACAGATTTAAAGGAGTCAATGAACATTCCCCACACATTCAGGCGCCTTAAAGGGAAAGTGGGAACTAGGCTCTGTGTTATACTTGCGAGCTCTGCCTGATGCTCGGTGAATAAATATCTGGAACTTAAAACTCAAAGTTTGGGGAAAGTATGTGTGAAATAAATACAAAGTGTGTGTATGTGCATAAGTGTGTGTACAGTGTGTAAGTAAGTGTATGCAGTGCATGTGGGAACCAGAGTCTTCCTTAATCACTGCCCACCTTATTTTGGGGGACAGGGTTTCTCACTGAGCCTACAGTTTGCCCATTTGTCAAGACTGGCTGGTCAGCAAGCCCCAGGGATCCCCTGTTTCGTTTCCCAGTGAGGATGACAGAGACATGCCACTGCTGTACCGGTGATCCATGTCGAGCTCCTCAGTCTTGTGTGGCAAGCGCTCTACTTACTGAATCAAATCTCCAGACCAGTTTTTCCTCTTTTTCTGAAATGTTTAGAGTTCCCAGAATAGAGATAGGAGAAGGTTGCGGATTAACTGGCTCCGGCTCTGACATTAGGGAGCTCGGACATAATTGCTCTCCCTTCCTGCACAGGGCGACAGTTTCTCCATCTGTACAAGGGGAATTGTGCACAGACAATTATGAGAGGCAATTTGAAATCTTTATGATCTGATGAACTGTCCCCTTCTAGCTGGGATAAATTCAGGCATATCTCTCTTGCCTCCTAGCAAATGGTTAGCTTGGGACCTGAGAACCTTTGATGGTTTTCCTTGAACTGTTGGCTCCTAACGCCTCACAGTTCCCTCTCCACTGTCTGAGGTCTGACCCTCTAATGATGGATGCGCATTATCAGCGGCTGTGGTTTGAGTGACTGCCTGCCATTTAGAATTGCCCAATGCCACAGACTCAGAGTTGGCTTGCATCATTAGCTTAGGCCTCATTAGTGTCTGCCTCCTTGAGTGCTTTGCATTCTTGGTGTCTCTCATTCAGAGTTTCAATTCCATCTGTCTGGGTGAACACAGCCGCCCCTTTTCTCACTGCTTGGTGGAGTCAGGCTCCCGACTGAGCCCAGAAGAGCCCTGCCATCCACAGAATGTGATTTCAACACACCCCACGTTGACCCTTGCCTTGCTTTCTAAATAGAATTAGCTTATTTCCTTAGGAGTGTCAAGCACCTCAAACTGGTTGGCCATGCACCTCTGGTTTCTGTGCCAGCCAGAGAGCAGAATGAGAAGGGCTATCCTTTTAATTGCTGCAAAGACTGATGGCTAAACTATCAATTAAAACAATAATGGATATCGGAATCTGACCTCAGGAGCAGGGGCTTAGTGAGGTTGTTCGCTGAAGAGTCCACAGGTTGCTCTCTTTTTCGAGACTGGCCCCATTCTTTGCACACTCCTCCATGTTCTGCTCGGAGCCCCAGCAAGCCTGGTTTGGTGGGCAGCATCTGCCTAGCTTTCCTGCCTTCTGGCCTGTGCATGGCTTTACTAGAGTACAGCTCTAGCTAGGGACTGCAAGGCAGAGCACGGAAAGGGTGGTAGGATCTCTCCCCAGTGCCCACCTGTTGGCACCAGGCTGTGCCCTGTTCTAAGTCACTCTGTACCGCATAAAATAGTGGTCGTACTGGCTGCAACTTGTTGTCCTAAGAGACTCCGTTTTAAATTAGATTTTGACTTTAGTTGCTCTGAACACAGAATTCATTTGCGTTTCTCATATATGCTATGCAACTCGCCTGGAGGTTGTTTTGTATAGTTGGTTTTTGTAATTTTGTGCACTAAGGGAGCATTTGAATAGACACACAGAGGCAGGATGTTCCACAGTGGGCACAGAGCAACACAGTTTGTACACACTGCTCACAAGGCACACACTGACAAATGACTTATTCCTAAGAGTAGAAAGGGGTTTAACCTATAAATATATGTAAGAATATAAAGCAAATTGGAACTATTTTATGGTTGCAATATGACCATATGAGCATATATGAGCCATGGGCATGTTTAAATCATATCAGGAAAACCAGGCCTATGAACTTCTCAGGTACACCAGATTGAGAACTGGGTACACCTTCCTACCAGGATCCCATAAAGTGGAGGACACCTGAGCTGTGGAGATAGTTCAGTCAGGAAGGTGCTTATTTTGCAAGCATGAGAGAGCCTCAGTTTGATCTCCCAAGCCTACTTAAAAAGCTGGGCATGGTGGCGTGCACTTATAATCCCAGCACTGGAAGGCAGAGGCAGAAGGATCTCTGGGGCTCTCTGGTTAGTCTGTTCAGCCAAAAGACCAGTTCATGAAGAAACCCTGTCTCAAAAGCTAAGGTGAAGAATGACAGGCCATGCCTTCCAGAAGACCAAGAAGGCTGCCATCAGATCTTATCTGCTCTCTCTGGTCCTCAACCAGATCCAATCCGTCAGACTTGTCTCTAGTGCAACACAACGCCAGCTACAGCCTCCCTTTTCCACCCCTACCATGCCTCCTGTGGATTCCACAGACAACCACCTCCTGGCCTCCCTCCCCTGACTCCTGGACTCAACACTGTCCCAGCCCCCAACTCCAGCAGGCCCGCTGCTCAACCATAGCCCATGCCTGCAAGAAGACCGGCTAGGCTGCGCTAAAACCTTCTGCAGTTCAGATGGTTTTGGATTTTAGAATATTTACATGTATTGCATATTTACATATCTTGGAAACAGGACTCAAGTATAAACACAAAATTCATTTGTATTCCAGATACACATTATATAAGTAGCCGGGGTAACGTACTATAATAGTTTTCCATAATTTTGTGTACTAAACACATTAACCATGCAGAAGTTTCCACTTGTGACATCATGAAAGAACTCTAAGAGTTTTAAATTTGGGATGATCTACCTGTGATGGTATGTGCCCTTTCCATCCCTTCAGCCCAAACATTCCTCTACAAATGGCTCCTTCATTAAAGTCCTTGGATTTAAATAAAGTCAAGAAGGGGTGAATTCTGTCTCTCACTTCATACAATTTCTGATGTAATTCCCAGTTTCAGAAATGGTGCCCAGAGCATAGTGATTCCTTAGTAAATATTTATGGAATAAATAAACTAAACTTCTCACATACACTATATCATGTGGTACTCACAAAAGTCACACAAGCTGTATGAGTGCCCTTTAAGGTGAGAAGTTGGGGACTCAGAGTTCTGGCTTCTCCAGTTCTGACCTCTGGGTGAAACCAGCACTGGACTAACCCACATCAGCTCTGTCCCTGCTCCGCCCCTGCAGAAAGCTTGCTTGAATTTGGATCTGATTTGTCCCTAAAGGTCACATGTTCATAATCTGGTCCTCAGCCCTTCCTGGTGTTGGGAGGCTGTGGAACCCTCAGAAGGTGGGGCCTAGTAAAAGGAAGTTAGGTCACTGGCCTGTGCCATGGAAGGACAATGGGATTTGTTTCCTTCTTATCCTTGTTCTCTTTGTTCCACAAGCACTATGAGGTGGTGATGTCTTCTGTGTCACATATCCACCAAGATTTACTGGATGCTGCCATCTCCAAAACAATAGGGCCAAGCAACCACAGACCAAAAACATCTGAAGCTTCCAGCCAAAATAAACCTTGCCTTCTCTTAAGTGGATTAAACTTAGGTATCTCATCAGAGTGACTGAGCACTGACTAACCCAGATCTCAGGTTCCTGCTGCCTTCTGTCTAGAGATCTGGAGTCCACCTGTGCTGGGGTGGGGGGAGTGGGAACAGATGCTGGGAGGAAGACAGAGGGAACTGTAGGGAGTTAGAGACACCTGGGGCTGCGTCTGGCATTGCATCAGAGGCCTGGTTCAGATTCAAGTGCTGCCAAGTCTGATGAGGAAAGCAGTTCCATGCCTCCAAGCAAACCTCTGCTGCTGCGACTTGGTTTCTCCCTCTGTAAAATGGGCTAATAATTGCCAGCATTTAATTTAAGGATTATCCTGGTCTAGACACAGCTGAGAGATTAGCACATACCACCTTGTCTATCCCTCACTGAACTCTGGGAGTAGTTGTTAGAATTAAGTGTTCCAGAGAAGGTGTTACCCACAGTCACACAATGCCCTCACCCAGGCTGAAGAAGGATACCTACCGCCAAACCTCACTGTCCCCTCGTTTCTTTGGTCTATCTTATAGAGTTGTGGGGACAGAGAAGCTCCCATTTGGCACAGGGATCCATCAGTAAGTGGTAATGACCTTTCCCCTAGATCCTGTCTATAAGTCAGACTCTTGGATTCTTTCGAACAGTTGCTGAACTGTCTTACATACTGTTCACAGTGGGGGGAACTTAACACCTCTTTAAACAATTCTATGCAACACTCTCCCTCTTATTAAAGAGGGCAATCAGGACAGAGAAGCCACACACAGGCTCTGGAGTCAGACTGGCTGAACTCCACCTCTCACTGGCTGAACACCTGGATTCCATTACACAACCCATTGGTTTTTCAACCTTCTTATCTATAAAACTGTGATTTAACAGCACACACCTTATGGGGTTGTTGAAAGGATAAAATGAGTTAATATATGGTAAATGCTTGGAACAGCGCCTAGCACATAGGAAACGCTATAAAAGTGTTTGTTAAATAAATAAAAATTCATGAATTTTGCATGTACTGTTCAAACTGGCTTCAACTAAAAGGGATTGTTCTTGGCTCAAGTCTGAGGAAGAGTGTAGACTCAGTCTTGAGTAACATCACCGGGTCACTGTCTCTCTTGGCTGTGGTTTCCTTTGCTTTGGCTTTAGTTTTGGCAGGTCATTCACCCAGAGAGACAGAGAGCCACCAGCAGCTCCAGGCATCCACCCTACCAGCTCAGCATCTCTGGATGTTTACCCCAGCATCTCTGGACGTCCACCCCAGCAGCTCAGTAGCCCCTGCAAACGCATGTCCCTGCTAACCAAGAGCTCTAGAAAAAGTCTTGTGAGAAAATCCTGTTGTCTCACCTTGAGTCCAAGCTGACAGCCCAATAGACCAGGACTGGTCATATGTTGTCAGCTGCACACACTGCCCAGACAATGAGGCAGAGAGGGGTCATTGTGGTGGAAAATTATCTAGGTACTGTTTCACAGAACAGAAGAGACAGGTGATGGAGAAGATTAGCAGTGGTTTGCTGCCACCATCTTGATCTCTTGGAATACGAGAACCTTAAGTTCTTTGTGGAAACAGAAGCAACAGAATACAGAGCAACAGAAACGTGTTACTGAGACTAGTGCACATGACCATGGAGAAGTCCCATAATATGCCATCTAGTGATGGGGTTCAGTGAGTGTGGAGTTCTGAGAAGCAGGGGAGCCAATGGTGTCATTCTCAGGCCGAGGCTCAGGAACCGAGAGACCATTGAGGTAAATTCTAGAGTGTGGAACTGTCACAACTGAGAGCTTTGATGACAGAGGACAGGAGTGCAGAAGACAGTCTCAGCTTGGCCTTTTGTGCTCTTAGCTTGGGCTCTGTGTGGATAGGATGGTGCCTGTCCAGATTAGTGAGATCCCATCTTCTTTACTCAATCGACCAGCAAGATTCCTACTGACGCCTAGAGATGATGCTTAGTACTATCTGGGTATAGGCCCTGCTGACATATTTAACAACCATGGCCCCTGGGCAAAATGCCTATTGGCATCTCCAATAAGACATCTAAATGCCTCTGAAAGGAAATACCACAAGTCAAGAGCGCAGCTAGGGCTTGTCATGGTCCCACATGCATAAGGAAGATTCCATTGCTTTCTACCTGCAGGTCACAGTGTAAATCAAGCTGTAGCTTCCTGGTAAATGAGTGCTTATTAGACAAAGGTTTGTATCAAGCTTGCTAGACTGACACTCCACCACTGCCTCTGACAGTGTGTCTCCACTACAAGGTCCAAGGAACCTCTGGGAAAAGAAGAAGCAAGGACATGACTTCAGGGACAGGAATATGGTAAACTAGGAGGCAGGACAGCGGTTCCATGGCTATTCCCATTGACAGAGTGAACACAATGGGGTAGTCAGTCAGTAGAACAGGGAAGAGTCTCTTTACCTACCCACACAGAGCCACTTCATAATCACCGTTCCTACCCTGCAAGTAGTTTATTACCATGATCACCTAAAAACAACAGCCACCCACACACACTCTCTTCTTTCCTTTCCACCTCTTGCAGCCGACCTTACTCTGGGATCATTTTTCTTTGTGAATTTCCCTTAGCGAGGATCTGCTCTTCGGTTTTTATTCATTCAGCGTTCATGTAAGCTGTTTCCCTCAAGGTGGAATGAAAGGCTGGCACCTCATTTTCTTCACTACTCTGAAGGCATCCTCACCACGGCTCTTTCAAAGCTATCACTCTGTTATTACAATAAAAAAAATTACTTCCCTAATTCTGTCTACTCTCAAGAATTTTTTTTTAAAATCTTTCTAAAGTTGCACGGACATGTTGGTTTAGAATTCTTTTTCCTAATCCTGCCTCAACTGTATTGAGCTTCTGGCTTGGCACTGTGCTGGAGGTATCATCCCTTGCACTCCTGCCTCTGCCTCATTCTTTTGTTCTTTGGCTTTCCTTCTGACCCTATGAGTAAATGAACATTACAGCAAATGATGAAATCTAGACTACTCTTATGCACTCCTACTGTCCTTCGTTCTGTCTCCTTCAGGACAATTTATTTAATTCCATGAATGCTTCCTCAACTGTGTCGAATATGCTGTTAAACACAACACATCCAAACATTTTGGCAATTATAGTTTTCCATTTCTAGAAGTTCTACTTTTTAGAGCTGTTTATTTAAACTCTTTAATATAGTATGTTTTGGTCATATTGTTTTTCATCCCCCAACTCCTTCCAGATCCTCCCTCCCTAACCATCTTTGTATTTTTTTTCTCTTAAAAGATAAAACCAATCCAAAACAAATTTTAAAAACACACATAAAAGGACACAGTAATAACAATTAAAACCAAACCAATCAAACAAACAAAAACATAGAGTCCATTTTGTGTTGGCCAACTATTCCTTAGTATACAGCCCGACCAGTGGTGTGGTTGTACTTAGTGTCACTCCATTGAAGAAAACAGATTTTTCTCTCCCAGCAACTATCAATTGCAATATCTTTTTTTTTTTTTTTACTAGGCGTAGGACTTTGTGTCCACTTCCCCTTCTCTGTTTTAAGGCTGGATACTTAAAATAGAACCCATACCCTGACTTTTGGTCTGAACTTTATTGATTGACTGATTGCATTTTTGAGACAGGGTTTCTCTGTAGCTTTGGAGCCCGTCCTGGAACTAGCTCTTATAGATCAGGCTGGCCTCAAAGCCACAGAGATCTGCCTGCCTCTTCCTTCCTCCCGAGTGCTGGGATTAAGGGTGTGTGCCACCACCACCCAGCTCATACTCTGACTTTAATGAGGCCAACTATCCTGAAGTTAGATAGGCCATGAATCCTAGGGGAAAATCTACTACAATCATTCTGCTAAATGAATAGCAATAAAATGACTCTTAATGACATAGTGCTATATCTATAAACCAGTGCACTGCTGTACCCTCATCAGAGAATCTTCTTTTTGCTGTAGAAGGTAATTAACACAGAAAATCACATGTAGAAGGGACAACATGCAGAGAATGAGGGCCTTTGGCACTGTCAGCACTAAGTGGGGTGTATGACATCCCTTCCCTCAAGGAGTGGAGATCAATGTTGAAGAGGAGGCTGAAAGATTGTAAGAGCCAGAGGTGGCAGACAACTTCAAGGAAACAGCCCTTGCTATAGACAAGAGGGCTGATGCAGATATTCATCCACAGGCACTGTGACAGCGTGCAGAAGATCTGAACAAATTCAAGTTAGAATGCTTAGTTTTTATAGTTTCCTGTTTTCTGCCAATATTTTCCAACTTGATTTTCTTTTCCTCTCGACAATTACCACTTTCTCTTTTACTAGTCTGTGTCTGGCAACTGCAATGGCTCCTCTCTCTGAAGTCTAGCTTCTGTGGTCCACTACTCCTGTTTCTGCTATTTCCTGACACTAATGCTACTTAATTTTGACCATGTGACAGCTACATCCAAAGCATAGCATGAAAGTATGGTGGCTTTTTGTTTGTTTGAAGATAGGGTTTCTATGGCTGTCCTGGAACTAGTCCTTGTAGACCAGGCTGACCAGGAACTCACAAATATCTGCCTGCCTCTACCTCCTGATTTGTGGGATAAAAGGCGTGTGCCATCACCACCTGGCCAAAAGTGTGTTCTTTTATAAAGAACTTATACTTCTGGCGTGCTTGACATGAACTGGCATCAAGTTTAATGTCCAAACTTCCTAGGCCTCAATTCAATCTGTGAGGGCTCAGGCACTCTGGTTTTCTGTTCACCTTGAAGGTGGAGTCTGTTGGGATCTCAGTTCATTACTCTCCAAGACAGTGGGGCTGAGGGTTGACTTCTTTTTCCCTTTCCCTCCTTAGCCTATCAAAGCCAGTTTCTAATCTGGACACCAGCACATAGTCAGTCTAAAGACACGGTGGCTTTGGTCCTTGTGGTCGTTGCTTTTTCCATCACTGTGACAGAGTACCCGACTGAAGCCACTTAAGAGAGGCAAAGCAGGTTTTGGATCACAGTTTCAGAGAGGTTTCAGGCCATCACTGTGGGGAAGGTATGACCTAGTAGTGGCTTGTGGGAGCACAGGGAAGCAATCTTCACACTGTAGCTGGTCAGGAAAATGGAAAGATCTGAGTAGAGCTGGGTAGAACTAGATAAAACTTAAGGCCCACCGTGGTGACCTATTTCCTCTAGCTTGGCCCCACATCCCAAAGATTCTGCTAAACAAATGACATTCAAATGCTAATTCTTATTTATCTTTCTGGGCCTCCCTTGTTTCATTATAATCTCTCCCTGGTAATCCCCATTGTCACGCCAACTCTCTGAAGGCTTCTAAGGATTACACTTGTTGGAAACTTGTTTTTAGTGGTGGCCTACTGGAAACAGAAAGTCACACAATACCTTCCCTGCGCTAAGGAAACATGCAATAAATGATTGCATTAGCCAATTGTTTCGCTTCCCTCAACCATGCTCCATTGCTTGCCTGTATTTACCTGCAACCATGCTCCATTGCTTGCCTGTTTTTAACTTGCAGAATCCTCATACCCTCTCCCCAGCCAAAGAATAACACCTGTACTATTGTTTGACAAGATGCTACACATATGCTACCTTTCCCCCAGATGGTTGTTTTCCCCTTTTTTTTTCCAGACCTGAGTGTCATACCTTACTCATTTAGACCCTCACACATTGGCCTGTACATCTCTTTCCCAGTGCCTAGCCACATTGGGTTGCATTTATGTGATTCTTATCTCTCTGATGAACATGTACTTGTCATTTCTGACTTCTGAAGAATCCCCTCACTTCCTGTCCAGATGAGCACACATCCTACACAGCTTTCTGGAGAATATGATGCGCAGGGTTTCACTCTGAGATGGAGTATGTTCTTGCTGCTAACACTGTGGATAGACTGCTCTCCCACATACCAATTCATGGAAACTGGCAGCCTCTGGCTGCAGTGTTGCTCTCTCCACACGTGTGTGAGAAACAGAGTACAACAGGAACCAAACACAGGCAGAACGAGGTCACAGCTCCACAACCAGAACCCATGCCTTTACCCCAAGCCTTCCTCCTGGGCATCACCGTTCCTTCTCATGCGCTTGTGGCATTAATCATTTCTGCTATGGGGACACCTGGGACTCTGTGGAAATCATTTGGTGCAGGGATGTATACGAGGCACCTGAAAGTGGCCACAGACAGCAGGCAGGGTGCGGGGGGGAGGGTTGTGTGAAGGTGTCTCTGTGAGGTTTCGTATAAACACTTTTCAGATGGCTTCTGTAGCTCAGGTTTGCTTACCTCACGATTTTGGTGCCATTTCTCACAACTTGCATGTCCACCATGCAGCCTCCGGTCACATAAGCAGCCAGGTTCAGCTCAGAGAACTCTGCCTGGAGGAGAATGCAAAACAAACAAACAAACAAACAAAAATGATGCATCAAACACTACCAGGGTAGGATGCTTGTGTTTACTGTACATTTCTATTACTATGCAGTGCACATTCAGGCTTCATCTCAAACTTAGCAATGGAATTTTTTATCTCTCTTTGAAAGAGGAAGCCGAGAGGCAGGTGACGTGCTCAGGACCACATGATGAGCACATCAGTTAGAAGCCATGAGTTTCTGATTCAAAGGCCCACTGTCATAACCACAACTCGCTTCTACCTCCCTGGAAGCAGCCACTCTCAGTCTGACTAGAAGATGCCGTTGTTAGCAGGCTGATTTCCCTAGAGCAGTCAGTTTTGTGCTGTGCTGTTTGTCAGCCCCATGCTGCTGATTCCATGGCTCAGGTAACAGGACTCCTTGAAATTATCTGCCCAGTATCCCTCTCTTAGCAACGGCCTCCTCCCTCATCCCACACAAGTAGCTACAGTGGAAGCAATATGGCTGTGTCATTTTGATCACCTTTGACAGGCGGGCATCTAATACAATGTGAGGGAATGACAGACTCCTATCTGAGATGTTAAAACTACTGAGCAAGATATGGTGTTTTGAAAAAAATGGGCCCCAAAGGGAGTGGCACTTTTAGGAGGTGTGGTCTTGTTGGAGGAAGTGTGTCACTGTAGAGGCGGGCTTTAAGGTCTCATGTTCAAGCCGTGCCCAGTGAGACAGACCACTTCCTGTTTGCCTGAACATCAAGATGTCGGAATCTCAGCTCCATTTCCAGCACCAAGTCTGCCTTCATGCCATCATGTTGCAGCATGATGATAATGAACTAAATTCCAAAAAGGTAAGCCACCCTGAATTAAATGTTTTTCCTTTACAAGAGCAGCCATGCTCATAGTGTCTCTTCACAGCAATAGAAACCCTAGCTAAGACACAAGACATGAAGTTTGTTTCTAGGGGGTTGTATCTCTTTGTTGTCTGTTTTGTTTCTTGACATAGGGTTGTATAAAAATGAATACAGGCTGACCTCAAACTCACTTCACGGCAGAAAATGACTCTGAACTTCTGATCCTCCTATGTCCACCTCCTAAGTGCTGAAATTACAGATATGCACCACAATGAATTTGTTTAGTGCTGTGGATGGAACAGGGGGCTTTGTGCATGCTAGGCTACACTCTGCCAACTGAACTACATCCCCAGCCCATAGGTAGTTTATATCTTTAATGTACAAGCCTGGGTGCTACTTGGGATCCTATTTATTACTTAGCTGTGTTAGGGAAGCGTGGGAAACCAGAATGTAAGAAACTGAAGAACAGGAGGAAGAGTGGGGGAAAGAGGATGAGACAAGGAAGAAGGAAAGATATATCACAATCACCAGGAGACGGTGAGGGGGACAGAAGCAGGAAATGGAGAACTCTCTTGAGAGTCCTGTCTGGTGTGTACTTTTGTGCTTCCTCATCTGTTTAAGGCATTAGTGAAATTGCATTGTGTTCAACCAGAGTTCTGTAGAATAATGCGTATCTTTGGCTACAAACTATGCTCCCTGGAGATAGAGACATGCTGCTATGACTACCTCTATCATATGTCTAGAAGGCTGTAATGACGATTCCCCTACTGGGTGGTTTAAATGGCAGGAACTTACTCTACAGATTTGGGCTAAAAGTTCAAAATCAAGGTGCTGGTTCAACTGGTTTCTTTTGAAGGCTTGTTAAGGGTGAGTCTACTCTAGGCTTCCTCTCTTGAAGAGCACCATTTCCCCTGAATCTCTTCTCAGTATTTGTCCCTATATCTAAATCTCCCCTTTTATAAGGACATCAACCATATAGCTTCTCACCCTAATGACCTTATTTTTGATTGATGGCCTCTTTAAAGGTTCTCTTTCCAAGTAAGGCCACATTCTGAGGTACTGTATGTTAGATTTTAAACTATGATTTTTAAAAAGTTTAACTGTATTTATCTGTTCTTTAAGAATGTCAGATATGGGGCTGAATGGATGATTTAGTAGTTAGAGTGTTATTGCTTTTGCGGAGACCCAAGTTTGATCCTAAGAGTCTACATCAGGTGGCTGCAACTCCAGCTCCAGGGAATCCCATGCCATAGACTCAAACATATACTCATAACAGTCACTGGAGCATGGATAACCAACTATGAGGCACACTCCTGGAAAAAAAAACTGTTTGTCCCTTAGCCATCAATTGCCAATAGCTCTCATCTGAGTGTAGTCCTCATGAATCCCTCCACCATCCATAATGTAATGTTGATTGGCCTGATCTTGTGTAGATCGTGTGTAGGCAGCCCCAGCTGCTGTGAGCTCATGAGTACAATGGCCCTATCATGAACTGTATCACTGTTAAAATCTTTCTACCTCCCTTCTATGATGTTCTTAGGGGAGTGTGATATAGAGATGCCCCATTTGAATCTGAGCACTAAACAGCCACATTCGTTTGGAATTTGGCTAACTATGAGTCTCTGTGTTAACTGATGTCCACTGTAATAAGGAACATATCTGATGAGGGGTGATAGCTGCATTAATCTATGAATATAAAATTCATATATTAATTTTATTAATTAAAAAAAGCAGATTGATGCTGTTTTCATTGAGAAGTACAACAAAAGTAGGGTTCCCTCTAGGGTATATGATCTTTCCAGCCATTGGGTTCCTGGTCAGACTTACAGTATCAGGTATAAGTTCATTTCTGTGGAGTGGCCTTAAATCCAAACCGAAGGCAGCTGGTTACCCAGATAGTATTCATGCCACTATGGCATCAATGGGCACATCTTACCAGCAGTTTGTTATTGAAGCTCACAGAATTCACAACTAGGTAAGACTTCTGGTGACCTCTCTCTCTCCTTCAATAGCCTGTAGAGCACCTCTGGCATGGTGAAAGATATTTAGCAGGGAGGAAGCTTCTATCTTGGTATCACCTTTATTTCTTTTGTTCTGTGACAAAACTGTGTACGGTCTTCAGCGATGGGTTCTTAACATCAAGCTCATTGGGGTGACCAAGAGTAATGGGAATTGTCTCTATTGTTTGTGGGGGTCTACTGGATACCCCCGATGAACAGGAGGTATCCCACACCTGGCACTGTTCTCTTGTGAGCCTATGAGTTTTGGTGATAGTGTCATCATTTAAAAGTAATAATACCAGAGAGTCTTGTTCACAGGAACAGCCAAAAGCCTTTCTTTGGATGTAATGAACCAACCTAACTGTTCTCATATTCATTGCTCAATATGTGCAAGGTTTTGGTCTAAACATCTCACACACATAAATCTATGTAACCCTGGTCCAGGTAAGGAAGTGGAGGAAGACAGAGATTAGCTATATGCAGGTATCACACAATGGGCAGCAAAGTCCAAGATTTAACCCTAGGCAGTGTTCTCTAGGGATTGTACAATAGACAATTTACACTCTATTGCCTCTCCCTGAAGTTGCACGAGGCCACATTAATGCTCAGAGATTGTAGGGGTTATAGTGTTTTGAATAAGAATGTCCCTCACAGGCACAGATATTTGAACTCTTGGTCCTGGTTGGTAGCACTGTTTGGGGGAGGATGAGGAGGCACAGACTTGCTGAAGGTAGTCTGTCACTGAGGGTGAGCTTTGGGAGTTTAGAGCCTCACATCAAGTCCAGTTTTCTCTTTGCTTCATGCTTTCAGCTGAGGATGTGAGCTTTCAGTGTCTTGCTCTGTCTGCCATCCCTGCCTACTGCCACGCCTTCTCTTCATCATAGCAAACTCCTACTCTGGAGCAGTAAGCCCAAATAAACTGGTTCTATATGCCACTTTTGGTTGTGGTGTTTTAGCACAGCAAAAGTAAGTAATATATGAACCTTAAGCAGTGTTTAAAGAGAACGAGGTTTTAGTGAGGGAAAATATCACTTTGTAAAGATCTAAACGTATCACCCTGCAGCTATTTATGAGGAACTATGACAAAGGGCCTGACTCTCTCCAGATGGTATTAAGGGAAAGCAAGAACACTTATGTTTCTTGCTCTAATTAATAACCTCATTATGTTGTGGCAAGGTGAAAAGAAAAGATCATTGCTAATGAGCCCACGTTGGTAAACTGCAGTAATAACCTAGCTATTAAGTCTGATGCCTTCCAAATTCAGCTCCAGATTGCTCAAAAATACTTAATTGGCATCATCAAGGAGAGTTTAAAAAAGCTAGTGCATGTGTGTGGCAGGGGAAGAAGTTAAAAGGAAGTTGCAAAACAAGAGAGCTGGTTATTAGATATGTGAAGAAAAGCAATGAACCGAGAGAGGTACAGATCCAGGAGTTGTCTTGCTGCCCAAAGGGAAAAAGAAATTCCTGGATATAAAAACTATTCAGGCTTTGATAGAAAAGTTAAAAGTAAGGTTCATCCCTTCATGTGCTCCCAATGGTTCATAGATTCAGTGGATACTGAGGTGGGCCAACTCATAGCCCCGGTTCCAGGCCTGGGGGTAGCTGGGTTAGTCAGCTCGCTAACTTTCCCTCATCATCACCACCTGGACGAGCTCTCCAGAACTGCCTGGGCTAGCTCACCCAGTGCACCTACACAAGGAGCAGGGCCAGATCTCCTGCTCTTAGGCCCCCAGATCCAGGCCATCCTCACTCATATTACTAGGGCTAGCTCTACTGTTTTGGCCTGGCAAGGTGCAGGATCCTCTCTCCTGATTGCTACAGGGAACATAAGAGGGGGATGGGCAGCGTCAGTTCTTCTGTTCCCACGGCCTACGGCTGGCTCACCTGCCACCCCAGCAACAGGGTCAAGAGGCCTGATCTCCTGTGTGCCTCCATGACACAGGACAACAACAGGATATCCATGAGGAGCCCTAGTGAAAGCCCAGTAACATTGGTGTAGCAGACACTAGAGGCCTCAAGTCAGACCAATGACTCACGGCGATGAATGCTTGCAAGAAAACATGAATGGACTAAAGGGTAAACTGTGTATCTCAATGGGCCATACTTCAGCTTCCATGACAAGATTCTTCTTGTTGTTGTTTTTATTTTGTTTCTTTCTTTTGCTTGGACATTGGGTTTTGTTTTAAATTTTGTTTTAATTTGGTGGGAGGTTTCAAGGGCAGAGGGCAGATTTGAGAAGGGAAGATAAGTGGGATTGGAATGTATGATGTGAAATTCACAAAGAATCAATAACAGTTGGAAGAAGGAAGGAAGGAAGGAAGGAAGGAAGGAAGGAAGGAAGGAAGGAAGGAAGGAAAGAAAGAAAAAATAAAGAAAAGTTAGACGTTGGTCTTGTACAGATTTTCATGTCTAGACTTATTTCCCAGTCATGGATTATAAACAATTAGAGAAGGAGAATGCCTGCATCACAAGGCAACAAGATTCTGTTATCGCACACAGAGAGTTTAGGAAGCAAACAAAAAGGGAATTCCTCTGTTTTTAACTTTCTAAAGCATCAACAGCAATGAAAATGAACATAGAGGTACCCAAGCACCTCTCCATCAAAACGGCTCTCTGGTCCTGTTGTAGGATCTAAGACAGTGGTCACCTTAGAAGAATATCATTGTTCCCATGGAGACTGCAGTGGACCAGATGCTATTCCCCAGATAATATACCAAGTCCTAATCCCTGGTACATTAGGGAGCCCTTTTAGGAAATAGATTTTACCCCCAAATGTAATTAATGTGACTATTTGAAGAAATCATCTTGGATTTAGGTGAACCTGAATTCTAGTGACAAACACTGAGACAATCAAATAGAAGGTAGAAGTCACGCGAAGAACAAGATGAACACCAGAATGATGAAGCCACGGGCAAAAATGGCCAGGAGAGCCTAGTAGGTAGAGGGTGTCAAGGAAGATTGTCCCCAAAGCTGAGGGCGTGGGAGGGCCTGCTGAAATCTGAAGAAGACTATCTAACATCTAAATCTACAAGCTATGTTCTTTTAAGTCTTTTAAGTTTGTGTTACTTTTCCATGGCAACCCTAGGAGACAAATAAAATAACTGAGAAATGAATATGATTTCAGCATAGCAGGCAAAGCCAGAGGAGACCTCCAGAGGTCAATGTGGTCAGTAGGCTGCTCTATCATCTCCACGAGAACTCGTGCATCGAAACGTGCACAGTCTCTTTCTCCCTTTCTCTCTGTGATATAGCAATTACCCATTTTGCAAATTTTAAGAGCAACTTAAAATTTCTGAACTAATTAACATTTTAATTTCATTTTTTTCTTCAGTTGTCTTTTATGTGATAAAAAAATGCTACACTTGAGGCCTTGTGGTACAGATTCATGTATACTCAAGCCACATGTGTATATAAGCTACCCAATGTATTAGCCAATGGGTTTCATTAAGTCCCCTCTAAATATCAGCTTTAACACCTGTGAAATGGAGATAATATGAATAATATCTACCTCTAAGATTTTGTGATGGTTCAAATTTCTGAGACAATTAACATGTGGCTGAGACACGGGGCATCTGTGAAGAGCTGCAGTTAGAATTATCTCCAAGTATTTCGTTGTCTTAGTAATTTGAATCGAAGGCATCCAGAATGGAGGAACTGCTGGGTGTGGTGATGCATATCCTTAATCTCAGCACACAGGAGGTAGAGGCAGACAGAGCCTTGGGTCTGAGGTCAGCCTGGTCTACAGAGCAATTTCTAGGACAGCCAGGGCAACACTGAGAAACCTTTTCTCAAAAACCAAAAACAAATGGTAGAACTAGAAAAGCAGTAATATCTTCAAGCATTTGTGCGACAGGAGATGTAAAACACAGAGAATGTGTCACGGTTCGCCTTCACTGTCAACTTGACTGAATTTTGAATCCCCAAGAAGACACACTTCTGGATGAGTCTTTGGGGTTATTTCTAGAGAGCATTGACAGAGGATGGAAGACCTACCCTGAATGGGGTGGAGCCATTGGTTAAAGTCCTGGACTAAGCTGATTGGAGAAAATGAGTTTCAGGGCTGCCTTTCTCTTTTCTGCCTCCTGATCCGTCCAGACATGAGCAAAGAACCTTGTGCTTCTGCTCTTACTGCCAAGGGCTCCTCCTTTCACCAAGCCTTCCCACCATGATGAACTATGCCTTCGTGTCATAAACAAAAAATGAAACTCTTCCCTTTCATTACTTGCTTTTCGTCAGGTATTTGGCTAAGCAACGGGGAAAGCAACTAATAACAGACTTTGGCTCATGACTACAATAAACTAATCAATACTCTATTTATAGTCCCATCTTAGCCAAGGAGAACAGACAAAAGACATTTCAGTTTTCAGTCATCCTACAGTAGGTATTTCAGGACTGGGGTTCCTGCAGAAGTGATGCTATTATCCCTATAATCACCCAAGATCACTGCTTGGAGAGAGTTTCCTGGCTATAAAGCAGCAAAGGAGGACTCACACTGAGTTCAGCCATCACATCAAGACTGAAGCTCAGGAGAGCCACTGTGGATAGAATTTTTAGGCAGTATATAGGAAAATATGGAGCTACATAGAAAAAGAACTCCATAAGGAGGGATCTGGAGGTCTGTGGCCAAGCGCTGGTCTGACCCTGCATAAAAGGAAATACACAAGGCTGGGGGATTAGGAAATGGGACAACACATCAAATATCAGTAGGCTCAACAGCCTGCAGAACCCACACAAGCCTAGGAACTGTTTGTATGCTTGATGGTTACAGTATAAAGATCTTGTGACACCAATCCGATTCTCAAGACTTAGTCATAGGGCTGAGTCACTCCTGGACTAGCCTGCTTTGGTGCTAGAATAATGAACACTATGTCTCTAGTTTACATCTCTTTCATGATTAAAAGCACTGGATACTTTTCTTGGTGAAAATTAGAACTTCAGATACACAATTTGACGAAGTATCCAATCCAATCTTAGCCACATTTGTATTTCAGTTTGTAACTATTATTAATTTGTCATAGATATGTTAAAATATTCTAGTGTGAAAATTTCAAAAATCAACAAATTATAAAAATATATTTCTATATAAACATATAATTGATGTATTTATCTGTATTTACGTTCTTTCATTCTGTGTTGCATCTTTTAACCTTCTGATTTTTTAAATGTAAAACATATACACACATATATATGCATAGTGTAATTTAATGATTTTTTTATAGTTAGCTTTTTCATTATTGTTAGTGCAAACTTTTGTATATCTGAAGATTATAAAGACATCCTGCAACATTTCTTACTAGAAGCTCTAGTTTGATATGTCATATTTAATCCTGTGAGCCACATAGAATTAACTTTTGTTATGATACAAAGGCTCAAGTTCTGACTTTTCCATTTGGTTAAGCAATATTTTGCCACCATTTGCTGAAATGCTCATTTTTTTGTTTTATTCTCTTAATAGAATCACATTTGTACCATTGTCAAACACTAAATTATTTCATTTGTGGCACTCTAACTTTCTTTTTGTGGCTGTATGGGACATGAAATTCAGACCACTAAGTGCTCTACCATTGAACTATATCTTGATCTCCTTTTAGTTTTGAGACAAGGTCTCACCAAGTAGCCCAGCCGGGTCTTGAGTTCACTAGGTAGACCAAGGACTGGCCTTATATTTGTGGTCCTCTGACCTCAGCCTCTCAAGTATCTGGGGTCACAAGCTTATGCCAGTGGTCCCTAAATTCTCTGTTCTAATTTGTGATGTATGCTATCCTGAAGTCTGTTTCAAGTTGTCTCTGTTACTGTCGCTTTGAAGGGAGTCTTGACAGTGACCAGTTGTATAAGAAGAAAGCCACCCAAACAGAAAAAAATACCAAGACAATATAGGGTGACCACTCTGTCTCTTTAATCTATAGACTTCTTACATGCCCACTCTGTACTACACCAGGCCACCAGTTGACCTCAAACGTTGTGTCTTGGGAACATTGGTCAGACGGTTCCCCAGTGATATGGCTGACAACTGGACATGCTTGTCTTTGTATCTGCCTATTGATGCAGCTAACTCTCTCAAAGATCTGCATCTTTCAAAGGTTCAATGGACATCAAGAACTCCTCTTCAGCATCAGCCATGTGAAATCAATCCTTAACAATAGAACGTGCTCTCTAAATGTTAGGGGAGGTGAACAGGTGAGGAAGCAAGCTCAGTCATCACCTCGACTGAGGATAAGTATGTGTGTAACATCCACTACTGCCATGCTCACACATCCTGGAAGAAATTCTTAGCTTTATACATGAAGTTTCAGGCTTCACCCGAGTTCCAAACATTATCATTTTAGCTTCCTTTCTGCCTTACTGCAAACATAAGCCAATGTTCTTGTGAATAATGAAGTTATGTTTTGTCTATGTCTTGCTACTTAGGGCACATAAAAAAATCTGTTTCCTTTATTTTCTTAAGGTTTATTTTAAAGAGTCTCTCTGGGTGTATTTGTTCACTTGTGTGGGGGAGCCTGAAGAAGCCAAAAAAAAAAGGATGTTGGGTCTCTGAAACTGGAGTGAGAGGAAGTCTTAACTCACTCAATGTGTGTGCAGGCCTCTGAAAAGAGCAGCAAGCACTCATACTTGCTTGGCCATCTCGCTAGTCCCTCCTAATATATTACTTTGGAAATGAATATCACTTTCAGTTAAGTCTGATTGTTGGAACTCTATCTTAGGAGGGAAAGCAACTATGTGATACAGTCCTAAGAACCGGAGACATCATTAAGAAAGGTAGGTGCTAATTCTTTGATCTATAGATGGGCTGTATAAAGCATAAACAGGTTTATGAGGATTTTGTTATTGTTTAAAAAGTCGCCGGGAGATGTTTCCATCATTGATGCCAATGATACCAGAGCTTTGCTGCTTGATTATAATCTTTAATAAACATCTGCATGAAGACAGGGAGAGACATGGGAGAGAGATCAGCCTTGAACTTTGAATGAGAGCTCTAAGACTGAAATTTGACACTGACCTTAGGCTAGGGTCTCACTCTTACCTAGATTTAATTTGCTTTATCTTAAATCTGCAACACTGTAATTGGTGAAGTCAATTATCTCCATAGGCTCTTTCATTTTTATATAGTCTCTTTCTCAACCAGAATTTTCAGTTACTACCACAAAAACAAAATCTGTTATGATAGTAACCCTGATGAGAAAGGCACAGCAAGCGAGAACAAGCTTTGTGAAGAATTGTTCACTGCTTTATGGTCATTTTTGGCATACTGTAGATATTAAAACACACTTCTTTAATAAACTATTAGTTTTATAATTTGAATATGAGTTGGGGCTATGTTTGATTTTGATGATCAACTTGAAGGGATTTGTACGGGAGACACATCTCTGGGTATGTTTCTGAGGACATATATGGAGAAGATTAAACAATGGGATAACCATATTTCAGGGTGGGTACTTTCCAATGGGCAGTCCATGAACTAAGAGACCGGATGAGAAACCTGTGTTCCCCTTCTTCTTCCTCTCCCTGAGCAAGTACATCTGTCGCTGCTGATCCCATCCTCGGTGGTCATCAGATCCCAGGTTCTTCATCCTTTCAACTCAGACTCAATATCAGCATTTCTTCAGTGAGCTTTCAGACCTTTGGTGCTGTACTGGTGTTGCTGAGGCAACAAGTTTTACACGTTGATCAGCTATCAGGTTCTCAGCCTCTCCAGTATGCAGAAAGCCATTGTTGGGCTCCTAGGCCCTGGTGTGTAAGCCAATCTAATAAGTGCCCTCCTACAATAGGTATACCTATTGGTTCTGCTCCTTTAGAGAACCCTGCCTACTGACAGTGGGTCCTACATCTGCTAAATAACTTGCCTTTAGGGACTATATTGTCAGATGTTCTAGATAAGAGAGATCAGGAAAGTATTTCTGGGCAAACAGTAGGGGAAGCTCAAGATAAGGGTCAATGAAAAAAGGCGCAGGTGAGGACGTGGGGTAATGAGGTAATGGAATGGTGAAATGTCATTTGTTGCAGGGACACTGACTTCATTGGTAAGCACAGCGGAAGGCAGCTAGAATGCTGGAATGGAGTTCAGTTCATGAAGCTTTAGAATTCCTGGGAAAGGAGTGGGCATGCCCTTCTACATCATATTCATCTGCTGCAGCTGGACAGATGACTGTGAGTTTAGGGACTTGAGACAACACAAACTCATCTCATTTCTTTGTAATTCAGAATCTAGATTATCTTGGCTGGTCTTTCTGTTCTGTGTTGCACAAGGCCAAAGGCAAGGTGCTGGCCAGCTGGGCTCTGACTGAGAGAGTCAGGGAAGAAGCTGTTTTTGAGATATTGAAAGAATTCAGTTCTCAGTCACCACAGGACTGAAGTGCCATCTCATTGATCTGTGTGCTACTTAAGATGGTGTTCCTATCATCCTGTATCCTCTTCCTTCTTCCCTTTTCCTTTTGAGATAAGGTATCAAACAGCCCACACTGCCCTCAAATTTGAGAGAGAGCCAGGAATTACACTGATCTTCTTGTCCTTCAGTCTCTACCTCCCAAAATGCTAAAGTCGTGGGCATGTACCACCACACACAGTACATAGTGTTGAGGACTGAACCCAGGGACTTTTGCATGACAGTCAAACATTCTGCCAGCTGAGTCACATCCGCAACCCTGCACTCCCCAGCTTGGAATGAAAAACAGACTTTTTCTGATTTCTAATTCTGATACATCTTCTATCTTTCATCAAAGGAAGTTCTCTGTTTCTGAGGGCTTATGTGGTCCTGCGGTTAGACTGGCTTAACCTGGACTCTCCAAGACACTCCATAGCTTCAGGCTCATAACTGTAACCATGCAATCACATCTGTGTTAGGAAGTAGACAAACAATGGGTCTAAGCAGGAAAAGATTCTGAGAGAGTAGTGGTTTGATCTTGAGCCCTTGTAATATCCAAGCTCTGGTACTGATAATACATATGGCTGGAATCAGATCTGCCAAGAAAATCTCTGCTGTATTCTTCTAGGAGAGAAGAAACATGTCCCGTTCCAAGAAAGCACAAAGAGATATGTATGCACGCAAGAACACATGTGTATGCACGTGCACACACACAGGAATAGAAATCGAATGAACTCAATTTCCTGTAAGGCCTCTGGCCATATTCTCATGAACACTGATACCTGACAAGGATGTCAAGCCAAGAAGATAATATGTCTGAAAGCAAGGGTTTTCCACGTCTCCTTACTGATAATTGCATTTGCGATGATAATCATGGTGATGACAGCATGGAAGGGGCAGATTGCAGCTGTGATTATTATAATATGTTGAAGGATGTATCAGGCCAACAGATCAATGGGAAAGAATGAAACTGAGGCTCGGAACTGGATGACTGACTGGAATGTACGAAAGAAACCAAGAATGTGTGGGAACTCGAAGGTAGCCGTGACCAGCCTTGACCATGAAGCCTGACTGAAGGAGGATTTCGACACAAAAAGAAGTTGTCCAGAGTGCCTGAGAAAGGCAAGATGCTGGCAGACAGACTGGTCTGGAATCTAAGGTTAGCTGAAAAGATTCTGGAAATTCCTTTCAGTTAGTGGAGACATCTCTGGTGCAGCTTGTTCCCTTGATTCTTACTTGGAATGTGCTCTGTTACAGGGCAGTAGGTATTCATGCATCTTGTAGGAAGAGAGACAGACAGACATAAACAGACAGGTACACAGGAGATGGATACTATGCTCATGGAAGAGAAGACTTCAGGCATTTCCCAGTGGCCATTTACTGTGAACTCTGCCTGTTAGACAACCTTTCTGACTCTGTTTGACCAGCAGCTTCTCAGCACACCTGTGACTATTTGCCAGGGGATAGAGCCAATGCTGTGTGTGTTCTGACTTCCAAACTTTGCATCTAAGGGTGTGTGGATCTGAGTGTGTGGTCATTGAATTCATGCCCCCCTTCTGCCTTACCATGTGTCTCAGGTGCTATCTCTATTGTCCATTCTTTTTTCCACAGCTCTGTCTTCTCAGCCACGTATCAGATGGAGAGCATCTTCATTATCTTGAGTTTCTGGTTCCCAGGTGGCCCAGCTCTCCTGCTGTCTCTTTGACCCATGTGCTTGCTGTGTCCTATGACATATTACTTCCATTAAGATTTGGATTAGAGGGGCTGGAGAGATGGCTTTGTGGTTAAAGAACACTTGTTACTCCTGTAGAGGACCTGGGTTTTGTTCCCAGCTCTCACGTGGTGGCTTACAACCATCGGTAATCCCAGTTCCACAGGATCTGATGCCTTTTTCAGACCTCCATGGGCACCAGGCACAGACATGGTACACATGAGAGATGCAGGCAAAGCACCCATATACATAAATAAATCTAGAAAAGGAAGTTGTTAGGATAATTGTGATTACAGAGGAGATAACAGGCTACAGTGCTTGGGGTTGGAGCTTATAGCAGGGGACTTGCATGGGAGCACTGGGCACCCAGGGGTTACCATGGGTTTGCTAAGACTCTCGTTACCTTAGTGACCTGAAGTGGGGTGACGGTGATTGCTAAGGGATGATTAAAGTATTTCTGAGTCCTTTAGCCAATTATCATCAGACTTTCATTCAAATCCAATACAAAGATTGATGTCTTACAAATTTCCAGGAGCAAAACTGGGTGTGAAATTCCTTCTATAGAGAGCAGCATTCTGTACACACAGTGACCTTCCCCAGTCCCAACGTTCCCTCACAGCCAAGACACTAATGCAAAGGACAAACACTGGCAATAATAACCTCAAAGAACTAAGTATAGAATACCAAGCCCTATGGGGCTCACAGAGTCTTGTGATAGTTAGTTTCCACTGCTTCCCACCATTCTTGGTCCCCTACCTCTGAGCTTCAAGTCCTGTCCCCCATAGCAAAGCCTGTCTCTGGGCTCCCAATATGATAGCATCCTCAGGCCATTCAGTCCCCTGTTCAGTGGTGCCCCCAGAGGTGGTCTCCCTTCAAAGTACCCTGCTGTACTCCACATCCAGTTTTCTTGTGTAACTGAAACCAAAACTACAACATAATTCACTCCAGACTTCAATACCTAAGATCCTCTCTAAGAAATACTTAATCGTCTTCAGACCAAAACAAGACCCCTACAGTGCAGAGACTGAGTCCCTCTGGCCCGCAGTCCTACCCTGTGACCCGAGACTGCCTGGTGTAGGACAGCAGTAACTCAGTGACTGGCATGGGTTGCACAGAAGCCAACTTGGCTGATGTCAGAGATGGCACTCAGGAAGGCGGGGACTTTTCCTCAAGGACACAAATCTCACCGACACTTTCTGGTGTGCCAAGAATTGGCTGTTATGTGAGGTGACTTCTGTTCTAATGTGCATACTGCAGGGCCAGATGTACAGACTCAGGCTTGGACCCTGGCCTATGGTCTTCTCGACTTTTGCCATCTTCTGTGCATCCACCTGTAGCATCTATCAGCCAAGGCCTGGCCTGCTGGTTCTTCCATTCTTCCTCTTCTTCCTGCCCTGGTGCTGGCAAGCACTTGACAAGGTGCCAAGGCCTAAGTCTCTGCAAGGCCTTCAGCCAGCAGTGCTGTTTCCTGTCCATTTCCCAATGCAGGCTGTATTTTCAGTTCCCAGGGCCCAGGGACTCTGTGACTTCCTCAGCGAACTAACTAACATCTGAGGCTGAGCTCTCTCCACTAGCTCAGGTTCACCTTGTAGACAAAGGAGGCTTTGAAAAGTCTGTGCCCTGGCTCAACTGCCTCTCCAGATGAGGAGGTCCTACTTGGGAACAGGACTTGACATCTCAGGGAAGCCACAGGTCACTGGGTCAGGGGTACCGCATAGCCCAATGGCTTCCTGGCACCAACTTCTATGTATTGATCAAACCTCCTGCCTACTCGAAAATGAGACTATCTCTGTGTGTGAGAATGTTGAGCAGGAAGGGCAGGGGCTGAGAGGGAGAAAGAGAGAGAGTGACAGAGACAGAGAGACAAAGAGAGAGAATGTGTGTGTATATATACATGTGGACATGACAAGAAAGGTGGGGAAAGATAAATACATGAAAACATGTCAAGATAAATATTTAAGAAAGCTGAAAAAAATAAAATAATACTCAACATTCCTAAATGTTTAAATAATGGAATATTTAAACCAAAACAGACAGTAGTGATTTGAAGTTTCAACATGGTACACACCCATGTTTTATCAAGCCAGATGCCACGCCACGGATCACATTATCCCCCTTTCTCATTATATTGTTTTTATGAAAGCTAGTCTTTCTGTGCCTACTTGTGGCCTGCAAAATGAAGGCAGCGGCCGTGCTTATCCGCACCACAGAGTCTTCAGTGAATTAAGCTGCGAGGCCAGCGCTACTACGTAGCTACTGCACCATACGTTTCCTCCTTGACTTAGGAAGCAAAAGAAACTTAGGAGACTTGGGAGGCTCAGAAACTTGAGATTCAGAAGACCCCTGTGGAGAGGAGACTCTCTGATGGAGCTGCCTACCACCTGGAGTTGGGTAGGGAACACTAAAGATGTAGATTTTGTAAATCATTTATCGCCTGTGCTGGGGTGGGCATTTTATTCACGATGTTGCCGATGCGGCATCCATGCTCCCAGATGTAACCCTGATAAACTCACTGGCTTGCTGAGCTGAACTTGGGTGAAACTGTGTCTGGTCCTTATCTGAGGCAGACAGACATTTATTCGTGTCACCCCAGAAAAAGGCACATAATAGTTGCCTAGGAGAGATGCCAGGCAGTGAAGGTCCCAGCTGTTATTAACCTGCACATCACAGGAAAACACCAGGTAATGAAGTTTAGTGGTCACAGATGTCACCTAAGCTGCTTAGCACAGTAACTTAACAATCTAATGTCCTCGTGGGTTGGTGGGAAAGCTGAGGGACATAGAGGACACATGACTGGGCTAAGGTCACATAGCTACTGGGACCTCTCTCCCTGATTCATTATTAATGTATTCATTTAACTAATTCATATTGGATAGCTACTCTGCTATTGCAGTCAATACAGCTGAGAAGAGTTGGAGATCTGAGAGCGTTTTGACATCAGACATGGAGATGCAGAATTTGGAGTTTGCCTTGTGGGTTTTAGGTCTGGCTTCTTGTTGGGGAAACACTATGCACCCTCCCCTCCCTTTGGGAATGGTAATATGTACCCTGTGCCATTTTATGTTGGAGGTATGTGATTTGCCTTTTGCCTTTTCTTTTACATGGGCTTACAGTTAAGAGATTGCCTTGAGTCTCAGGAGAGACTTTGGACTTTGAAACAATGTTGAGACTGTAAGACTATGGGGATTCCTGAGGTTGGATTAAATACATTCTGTATGGTTACGCGGCTCTAAACTTATGGGGGCCCAGGGAGTGTTATGTGGTGGTTTGAACAAGAATGCCCCTATAGGGAGGTCCACATATTTGAACGCTTAGTCATCAGGGAGTGGGAGGTGTGGCCTTGTTGGAGGAAGTGTGTCACTGGGAGCAGGCTTTGAGGTTTCAGGAGTCCAGCATTGCTTTCTCAGCCTGCAGATCAGGATGTAGTTTACAGTCACTGCTCCAGTCCCATGTATGTTTCCATGCCCTCCACTGTAATGAAAATGGACTGAGCCTCCAAAACTACAAGCAACCCTCCAATTAATGCTTTCTCTTATAAAAGTTGCCTTGGTCATGGTGTCTCTTCACAGCAATAGAACAGTGACTAAGACACCAAGGACAGAAACTGGTGATAGGTTATAACTCCTGTCCTAATGGGTCTTATACTGTAGAGAGGGAAAGAGACCATTAACATGGATGGAGAGGAAAAGTAAACCTTGATAGGAAGACAGAGCCAGTGTATGTAGGGGTGGTGAGCGTCATGTCAAAGTGGGGGCATCACTGGAATTTGATCAGTGAGAAAAGCAAGGGGAGGAACAAACCACACAGGTGGGGCATGTCTTTTCAGACAGAAGACCAGCCAGTCTAAAGGCCCTGAGGCCAGAATATATGTGGCAAATTCCCAGACCAGCAAGGAAGCTGGACAGGCCAGAACTGGACTAATGAGGAAGCACGGGGAAGAGATGTGGTCAGAGATTATGGCGCTCAGTGAGGATATGGAATTTTATTCTGCAGATTGTGCAATGGCATGAGCCTTGCCACCCCCACCAGCATCTTCGCCAATGAATATGGCAATTCCTCCTTCTTTGCCTTCATTATCACCACCAACACCACTACTCTTGGCAATATAAAATTTCAGAATCTGGTTTTAAAGCACAGGACCTCTGATTTTAAAGGAATTTCGTAAGGACAAGGGTTTGATTCTGCCCCAAACCCAGATGCACATTAGTGAGTAGGCCAGGTGGAGTTTGATAGTTAAGAGTCACTGAGTCTATGAATGACTTAACTTTGTCCTGACAGTCACCCCTGCCTGTTCAGGCTTCTCAAGATAGCTGTATTAATAAGAAACAGCACCCAAGACTCAAAGTGAATTATCGATTGGCCTTTCCCTAGGTCACATGGAAAGTTCAAGAGGTAGGGGTGTTTTTGACAACGTACCCAAGGCAGAAAGGATGCTCAGCAGAGGAGAGAGAGGAAAAAGAAGAAAGATGGCGAAGAGATGGAAAAGGGTTAACTAAATGCAAACACAGAAAATGTGAGAGGAGATATTTCCTTTCCTTGGCTCACAAACACACCTGCCACAGGAAGCAGACACGTGCTCTCTGGGACCCAAAGGCTTGGCTGAACTTGGGCTTCAACAAGCAAATGAGCACTTCCTGGACACGGGATGGCTTAGCACGTCCCAAGCTAGTTTTCAAGAGCTACCGAATAGCCTAAGGCCCCATCTGTTTTCAATCTTGTTAAAAGGGCCTCATGCTCTGGCGCCTATTTAAAATAACGCACACATGGTGTTTCTAAGATGGAGAAGAAAAAAGGGCTGTGTTTCCCCCGCCAGCATAGCTTATGTGTTTACTTTGGAGCAAGCATGGGGAGTTCTGCAACAAGACATAGCTCATTTCTCTTTCTGAGGTTGATTTGCAAGTCCCTAGGCTTCTGCTCCAAGCATTTTAAGCAGTTCAGTTTGAACTTGTCATCCTTGCAAAAGGTCCACTGTGAAAAGGTTCCAAATTAAGATGAGGCTCAGCAAAGGGGGAGCCCTGGGGCCACTTTCTCGTATGTAAATGGGCTGTTTCTTCACTTCCTTTCCCTAGCAGGGGCTCATGTTTCTGGAAGTTCAGGCCCTTTTCTTCCCAGCCACTCATTTTCTTCTCAAGAGGCCACAGGAGTTCCAGTATGACACTGGCCAGGTAGGGCTTCCAGCCAACTTGAAATGAATCCCTAAACAAAGGTGGGAAGGGACAGTGCCAGCCAGGGAAGAGATCCCACCTGTGCTCAGCTTGTCCCATGTCAAGAAGCAGAGGTAGAGAACTCTGTCCACACTCTGAGGAAAGAGCAAACCCTCTATACCACCCGACAAAGGACACGCCTGTCTCAGTGGCTACGGTGAACAAGGCTACAACTGATGAGCATGTGCGAATAACTGGACCAGTCCTGATATTTGATTCTGGGGGTGCACCCATCAGTGGGACTACAAGTGCATGTCCACAGATGGCTACACCAGAGCCCTCTGACTTTATAGAATCTCTCCACAGCCTCATCTGCTCCCATCCACTACGTCCTCTGCCCCTGAGTGACTAGAGTACAAACAAGACAAGAGAGAGAAAAAACAACAACAAAAAAACTCTCAAACAAGAAGATTCTGCCTGTTCTTGGTAAAATTCCCAGTGGTAGAGGTGGTGGCTCTTTCATTAAAAATGACAGTAGAAGCAGGGACAAAATAAATAGGAAGGGTTGTGCTTTATGGAGTTGAAAAAAAGTAATGACACCATCAAGACTCTACGGGTAGAAAAGCACTGGATGCAGTGGTTGTACTAATGCCCTTACTACTTCTGGTGGCTATAGAAGAATTATAAAATAGTCTACCAGTAATCTAATATACATTATTTTTGCATTAGGCATTATTTATTATTATTACTATTATAGTTGCTGTTATTATCATTTTGCTAGGCAAGTACTTTATCACTAGGCTATGACCCAGTCCTCCTTTAAATTTTATTTTGAAGCCGGGCGGTGGTGGCGCACGCCTTTAATCCCAGCACTCGGGAGGCAGAGGCAGGCAGATCTCTGTGAGTTCGAGGCCAGCCTGGTCTAGAAGAGCTAGTTCCAGGACAGGAACCAAAAAGCTACGGAGAAACCCTGTCTAGAAAATCATAAATAAATAAATAAATAAATAAATAAATAAATAAATAAATAAAATTTTTATTTTGAGACAGGTTTTTTTTAAATTTATTTCTTTATTAATTAATTAAAGATTTGAGACAGGTTTTGCTAAGATATCTAGGCTGGCCTCAGAATCACTGTGTAGCTCAGGATGACCTTGAACTCTCCATAGTCCTGCCTCAGCTTTCTGAGCAGCTGGGATTAAAGATGTGCAACATCATGCTTGGCAGAATTAAATTTTATAATGATTTTTAAGTACTTAGTATGTACTAGGCACTGCTCTAAACTCAGTCTTGACACACAGGCAATGAGAATGGTTATATCATTCTATTGTTTTATTTGTGTGTTTGCTTTTGGAGATAGGGTTCTATTGTATAACCCAGGATAACCTAAGACTCAATATATCAGCTCAGGTTGGACTTGGGCTCATGGCAATCATTCTATCTCAACTTCCCAGGAGTTGGGATTACAACCATGTGCCTGGTTTTATTGCCATGTTCACTGAGGGATCGATCTATGGCAGGATGAGATTAAACCATTTTTTAGGGTCACATGATAGCTGGAGGCTCAAAGGCTTCAGGACCTCACAGCTATGAATCAAATAGAACAGTGTTGTTATTTGTTTAACTTGATTATGTCTTGGGTTTTATATGAAGCTGAATGGGAAAGACAAGAGTCCATAGATGGATGTGGGTTGAGACCACAGTGAGTGTTTGGCTTTTGACAGGCATTATGACTATATCTTCTCTATGTTCTGATACTTGGATACCCTAAAGCTGTTTTTTTTTTATTTGTTTGTTTGTTTGTTCTGATTGTCACACTCCAGTTAACCATCAACCTGCCCAGATCGCTTTTCCCAAGCCATCACTGTAGAAAAACTTCCTTTGCCCTCCAACGCTCACTGAAGCAACCAGCGAGTCAGTGTGAGTCTGAGTCCCCTGCCTCACCTGTTCCTTCCTGCAATGTCTGTCACAATGAGGCTTCTTGCCCCTGCTTCCACTGTTACCTTTGTGCCTGACCTATGCAAGCTCCGACCTCTGTTCCCCTGAACCTATGGAGAATGTTATGCTTTATATTGTCAAGGGACTGTGAGTATAACATCTCCTTTCTTCATAATAGTCTTCTACATGTCTATATGTCTTTCTAAATCCAACTGAAACAAATCACAGGTACCTTTGGAACAGCAGGATGTGCCCCACCTCTGTGGCCTGCAGGAATCTCAGACCGCTGAGTTCCTGATGGACTACTTTCCTAGGAGCAGAGTGGGAGATAAGGGATTCTGCCACACACACACAAACACACACACACAAATGCCATATGTGACCATACATACCTGGCTTTCAGTTTCATCTCAGAAACTTCCTAGCTATGGGACCTTGGAGGGGAACTACAAAAAATCTTTTGCCTCAGTGGCTCTTCCCATAAAAATCTTGCAAAAGGTCTCTGTCCTATCTCTATCTTTAGACTGTATGTGAGGTCTTCAGGAGAGAACGAATGTGGAGTTTCTTCAGAGTGAAGCCACACTGTCATAAACTGGACTCATATCTTCTTTCCTTAGGGGAGGAGGGGGCTTCAGGCTCAGAAGTGGAATTTGGGTTCTTGGATCTGGGTACAGTCTCTCAGCCCTGCTCCATGGACATTTTAAGCTGCACAGTGCTTCATGGGGTGTTCAGCCGCATCCCTGACCTTCTCCTCATGGCTGTTATAACCAAAACGTCTCTAGATATTGCAGAACATTCTCCACGAGGCAAAATCACTCCTCATTAGAAACTACTGATACAGGCAAAGAGATGAGCTAGGCTGTTTATCTCCCCTCTTTCTGCATCTTGTTCTGTCTGTCTTCATCACTGCCTTCTTACCTCTCTTCTTTCCAACTCTCTCCCCTTTTCTCCAAATCTCTTTTCTTCTCACTTTTCTTATTTTCCCTTTCCTTCTCTCCCTTCACCCTTTCCTCTCCTTCCCTTCCCCTCTCTTCTCATCTATCGCTTTTCCCTCCCCTCCATACTTCCTCTTCTTCTGTCAGAGATCCTCAACATTGTGCAAGCCCCTAGAGCCCTGAGGACATTAGAGCTGTGAGAAACGGGACCAGCAATGGTGTGACAGGCAGCGCTAGGTGAGAGACACTCAACAGAGTTCAAGTTTGTTGTGCGTGGGTTTGGCTTCCTTCCCGTTGTATAATTAATTACCAACTGAGCTCATCTGTCTAAGAGTCGTCACGTTATCCACAATCTGTCATCCTTCAACAAAGCTAGACTATGAGTCCACCTTGCTGCCAGCACTCACTGCTGTGTGGACAGGTGTGTCACGGGCCTCAGATTACCTAGAAAGTGACTGCCCCATTCATGGAGCAGCTGTGTGTGATACATGAACAAGGCAGATGTGGGGTGGCAATGCTTTCTGTATTTACTAGTTCCTCTGTTCATGAGTAAGTCAGGCTAGATCCAGAGTGCCTTCCTTTTCCACTAAAGCAAATCCAGTTCTGGCCATGTGCCAAACACAGGTACCCTGCTATCTCCACTTGTAAATAAAGAAACGGGAGCTCAGAACACTGAGCCCATTGCTACAAGTCCCACAAGGTGAAAAGGAGCAGAGCCAGAATCCATCGCACTCCGTGTGCATCTCAGCCTGAATACATCTCTGCTCTACGGAGGCCACAAGACATTTCCTCCATGTAAACAAGCTATTACGTAATAGTAATGGCAGTCATTTCAAATGGGCCTTTTTCCTTTCTGAATCCTACCGTTCTTTCCCCCCCCACAAAATATGTAGAGGGCAGTTCAGGGAAGGATTATGAAAAACCAAGAGCACAGAGAAACCCAATAGGGACAGCAGACAAGTATGCCAGAGACAAGGGATGAGTTAGCACTGGGAGCTAAGAGAGGGAGGGCTAGCCGGGAGTTTAAGTTCCACCTCGGATACACAAGTCTACATTGCTGAGACTCTGTGGAGCTGGTTTTACCACCTAAAGCAGTAACAGTTCACAAGGCCACTGGAAGGAAACTGGGTTATAGATAGTAAAATCTTACCCATCTATACACTGTCATTTCTTTCTTTCCCCCTTCCCTACTTTCTTCCCTTCCTTCTTTTCTTTCTTCCTTCCTCTCTGTCTTTTGACAGTATCTCACTCTGTATCCAAGAATGGCCTTGAACTCCTGATCATCCTGTTTCTACCTCCCCAGTGCTGGGACTGTGGGCCTGCACCCCTACATCCAGATTATATAGTGCTGGGGATGGAAGCCAAGGACTTTGTGTACATCAGGGAAGCACTCTACCACCTGAACTGCGTACCTACCCTGTTCTCTGTTTCTGCATCTACACACACTCGCATGCACACACACCCCTTATATAAACACTTTTAATATATGGGACTCATTATTGTCTCTGTATTTGTATTGTAAAATATACTACACTTCATAAGGCCCATGGAGAAAGAAAATCTACCTCTGAACTGATCAGAAACCATAAAACAGTTTCCAATCACACCATCCAGAATGCACCTGATCTCCTAAGCAAAGCAGGGTTAAGCCTGGCTAATACTTGGATGGAATAATGCACAAAAGAAAGAAGGGAGAGTCAGTTATAGAGAGATGGATAAAGGTGTAAGCACAGGGCTGGGTAGTGAGGGGGAAGATTACACGAATGAATGGTTATCTCTGTTGATAGCTGTTGTAGAGAATTAACATTTTTTGACATCAAGACATAGAAAATGTGTGAAAGCTTCAAGGGATAAGAAAACATGTAAATTAATTATCTGGCTTTTCCAAAATTGCCCATGGGGACCAGTAAGCAAAGAGAGGAAAAGAGCAAAGGGAAGACAGGCTTAGCAGAGTAGGAAGGGCCTTGGTGCTGCCTAAAGACTTTGGCCCTCAGCCCATAGACATTGAGGAGCCTGGACCATGGTGTGCCGCAGGAGCCAGGGGGAGACCAAAGCAATTATACAAGAACAAGCAAACTAAGGGGAGCCATCAAAATCTCTTTCAGTCCAATGAGTGAAAAGTTTAGGGCTCCTGGCAATTGGCGGGTCCAGAAAGGGGAGGTGTAGGCTCTGGCTTCCATTGCTTTCCCTGGCAGCCACAGAGAGGTTGGGCCACTGTCTCCTCCTTGTCTGGATAGCAAGCAGGTCTTAGGTGGGGAGGGGCTGTCTGTTGGTACAGTTCCATCCCAAACAGACCGACAACCCAGTCACAAGCTCATGAGAGGAATCACAAGAGAGTTACTCATGGGGGAAAGGAAAATTCGAGTAATGTGGACACAGAAGGACATAAAAAAGTAGAAACGCAGTCTGTGGCACTGACAAGTCCATTTGTCTGCAAAAATGAGACACCAGGTGACTTAAGTGGACAGGCTACTGGCTGGGAAACCATCACAGTTCACCAGCTAGGACAAGACCTGTTAGGAAAGGCTGGGCAAAGCAAACTCCGGGAAGAGCACAAAACTGACCTGTCATGGCTCACTGTTCTTTTAGCCCTCATAGTGCACTTGGAATTCTCCTAGATGCACTCCTGGGTGCCCAGTGCTGGGCCTCTGCTGTTTCCTGCTCCCACACCTTCCCTTCACAACCCCAGAGGTAGAAGAGATGGGGAAGTAAGGTTGGTTTTATCCAGTGGCGTGCCTTGGGTAAGGCGCTAACCCTCGAGGAGCCCCAGTTCCACAGATGCAGTGGTCGTCACATCTCAGCTCAGCTGTCTACTAGCTGTGTGGCGAGTCTGAGTTCCATCAATCCTAACCTTGGGACTGGGGCAAAAGCAAAATAAATGATTTGTACAGATCAATTTCTTGGACTGTGGCTTGTCAAACATTCTGATCATGATTATGACTTTCTCTATGTCACTCTTACTGAGATAGTGTTTTATATGCATTCAGTACCGGGCAAAAGGAGATCTGGAGCCCCTCATGGTTGGTCTGAATTCTGCAGCTTCTTTTATTTTTATCTTACTTTAAATAAGGTTGGGAATTAGCTGCTGAATTCGGACTGTGTACCTGGATACCAATTGCATAAGTAAGTGTTCACTTCCAGGAAATCCATTATAAGCTGCTGTTACCCCAGGTACTTTACCATCGTAGCTTTAAAAAGTGTGTGTGTGTGTGTGTGTGTGTGTGTGTGTGTGTGTGTGTGCATGCACATGCATGCAATGTGGATATGTGGCCAATGCGTGTAGAGGTCAGAGGTCACCCTCAGATGACCTTCTCAGGAGCCATTGTGCAAGCCCTTTAGCACCTGAGCTGTCTCCCCTCCATACTATTATAGACTTCACACTGTCATAGATTTTAACAGTTAATTATGGAGAGAGAGAGACTCTGATATTCACACCTACTCTCCCAAAGGGTAGAAGCCACATCTGTCTTCCCTCACCACTAAAGCTCTATCGCTTGGCACAAAGGAACACTTCTATTTGTAGGATGATGATCCCGCCCTGTGAGTGGCAGGTAGGTGAACCGGCAGTAACAAAGTTATCTGGTGAGCGTCATGGTAGACATGTGAACACGGCACGGCAAACATAAGAGGTGGAAACAAAGCCTGAAATTGTGACGTACCTAGAGAAGGCCCGGGGTGAGGATGTCCCAGGAAAGATGTATATGAGCCCAGGTTTGGGCTATGAATCAAAATGGCTCAGGGTCAGGAGGCCTGGAGTCTAAAATGGACTCTGGGAGAAAGGAGGTGGGAAGCCTCCTATGGAGGCTGAGGTTTATGTGTCCAGAAGACATCTCCAGGGAAGCAAGCATTCAGGTTAGAACTGTCCGTGCAGACTCTGGAGTCGGACTGTCACTCATAAACCCTGTGGCTTTGGGCAAGTCCTGGTTTCCTCACTTGGAAAATGAAACTTTAAGGTACCTAGTCACCACCGTGAGTTGATGAGCTTGAGAGAAGGTAATTTATATGACATGCTCGGCTGGTGCCTTGTGCTCAGGAACACGGGGCCAGAGGCTGGTAGTATTGCCCCTAAGTTAGGTGGTATCATAACACAACATCACCCTTGGAAATTCTCGGGGTACCCTGTGAACTTCCTGAGGAGGGGCCCAAGATAGGTTTGATTTACGTTGCCATATATTCCAAAGTCAGCAGTGCATTGGGAAAGCGCCTGTGGTGGAAGAGAGATGCTGTAGAACAGACAAACCCATTCTCAGATATCAGCTTCTAGGCATGAAACAGTGTGCCCAGACATTTCTATGCCTAAGTCCTGTTTATGTGTCGGCCCCACTCCCTGCCTCAGGAGATGTGCTCAGGGTGGGCTGGGAGATTCCTTAGACAATGTAATGGATTCATTTCCAGTTTAGCATAACAGCCAGACAGAGTTCTGCAGTGAAGTCATCCAAGTCAATTAAATGGTGTTTTTCCCTGCTGGGCATTCAGAAATCCCTTTGGCTCCTTCTGTTTTTTTTTTTTTTTTTTTTTTTTTTTTTTTTTTTTGAGATGTTCCATGATGGGTTCCACCCTGTATTAATTAATAACCCCTGGGTTCCTACTAGAATACAAAGGCTCAAATCCGGTGCGTAAGCACACCTGGGCTGGGGCTGCTGGCAGGGCTGGGGAAGTCTGCTTTCATCCAGGAGCTGGCCAGACCCAGCAGTAGGGCTGGCAGGAAATGTGGAGTGGCCAAGCAAAAGTCGAAGTGCAAAGCTGAGGCAGACATGAGGAAGAGCAAAAGGAGCTGGAGGGGGCGGGCATGTATAGGAGTCACAGGCCCGGGATTTTAGCAGACTGGAAAACAGAGTACAGAGAATGGAGCTGGCCAGGGCAAATGGCCAGCTAAGGTGATACAGAAGGTGAGGCTGACAGTGGTTTGTTTCAAAACAATGTCAGCTCCACTCTATCATATGGGTCTGCATATACTCTCTGTGTGCTAGGGAAACCAAGTCAAGTAGAAATGATAGGCATAGCTTGATAGGCATAGCATGATACAAAAAAGAAAGAAAGAATGAAAGGAAGGAAGGAAGGAAGGAAGGAAGGAAGGAAGGAAGGAAGGAAGGAAGGAAGGAAGGACACAGGTGGTGAAACCTCCTTTCCACAAGCACCCACTTTTGAGCCTCCTCACTGAGACTAGTAATAAGGGAGGACTGGGTGTCTCCTTGGCCAAATGAAGTGCTGGGTGTCTGTCTCCAGCCTCGAACTGTTACTTTTACAGTCGTCTCCCAAACACACCATGATCATGTGCACTCACATATGAACAAACAGTCTCATCATTCCACAGGTAAATCAGACCAGTGCTCACGTGCCCCTGCTGCCCCTAGGACACACTGTTCAGTTGCACAGTGTCTTGGTTAGGGTTTCTGTTGCTATGATGAAACACCATGATGACCAAAAAGCAAGTTGGGGAGGAAAGGGTGTATTTGGTTTACATTTCCACATTGCTGTTCATCGTTGAAGGAGGTCAGGATAGGAACTCAAACAGGGCAGGGACCTGGAGGCAGGAGCTGATGCGGAAGCCATGGAGGGTGCTGCTTACTGACTTACTCACATGGCTTGTTCAACCTGATTTTCTTATAGAACCCAGGACCACCAGTCCAGGGATGGCACTACTCACAATGGGCTGGACCCTTCCGCATCTATCACTAATTCAGAAAACGTTCCACAGGCTTGCCTACAGCCTGGTATTATGAAGGCATTTTCTTGATTGAGATCCCCTCCCCAGACACAGATGACTTTAGCTTGTGTCAAGTTGACAATGAACAGCATGTACAGCCTGTACCTAACGTACAGCCTGTACCTAACGCCCTCATGGAAGAAACTGTTCTACACCTCCTTTTCTAGACTCACCTCCCGTCATCCCTGTCCCAGTTTTACTTCTGTTGTGGTGACAGAAAGCAACACAGGAGAAGGAAGAGCTTATTGAATTTACAGTGTTACAGTCCATCATTATGTGGAAATCAAGGCAGGAACGCAAGCAGCCAGACATATCACATCCGTAGTTAAAAGCAAAGAAAGAACCAAAGAAACCTTGCTTGCTGGATAGCTCAACTTGATCTCCCCACTCTTTACAGCTCTGGACCCCCTGCCTAGGGGATGGTACTAACCAAATTGGACTGGGTTAATTAAGAATTCCCAACAGACATGCCCACAGGCCAACCAAATGTTGACATTCCTTCACTGAGACTTTCGTCCAGGGTGACTCTCAGTTATGTCAAGTTGACAGTTAAAATTAACCAGAACAACCCTTTCTCATGCACTCTATCATCTGATCTCTTCTCCATATGTGACAGGCCAAGTTATAAAATACGTTGTTGAGCTGGAAGGCCTAATGTCCACATCTGTCCATTGATTTCCCCTTAATTCTCTTCTCCAAACCTCTCCGATCACCTGCTTCTCTGTGAACTCTTTCGTGACAATGCCGCACAGCTGGGGAGTCTCTGGGAAACATATGCCATGATCTCTTACAGTTACTAGATGACAAACTCCTTGAAGTTGGAGGAGTGTCAGTAAGAAAAGCACAAAGCAGCTGTTCAGTGTCTCTTGAAAAAAGGTGCAGGCATAGATAAGGCATTCTGTGTATGTGTTTATTATATACCCTCCAAGAAAACAAAGGGCTTGCTGAGGTCTTCTTTTTGGACATCAACCTAATTTCCACTGAGGTCTCGTTTATTTAATGGAGGCAAGGCACGTGTTAGTGAAGTGGAATGGTAGTAAGAAAAGCTGAATTACCAAACACAGTGGCTAGTGGCCAGACCTATGAGTGTGGCATTCCGGTGTAAGACAACAGACTCCAGGTAGGGGTGGTGATACACATGTAATTCCAGCACTTGTGAATCTGGAACATCTTTGGGTTTGTGGCTACAGTGAGTTCAAGAGCAGCCTGGAATACATAGTGAAACCTTGTCTCAAATAAAAGGAAAGAAAGATGATGGACCCCTTTGATTCTCACCCCCTTTCATTCTGATTGGTACATCAATATTTTTTCTACATTTTGCCATAAAGTCTTCAAGGTTTAGCTCAAGTGCTCAAATCACACCAGGATGATAAAACCTCCTCTAACAGAGAAGATGAGGCAGGCCAGAAGAACCATTCTAATGGCAAAATGGTTCCTGTTGTGTTTATAATCGAGGGACTGCTAAGCACAGGGCACAGCAGTCCCCCAGTGCCCACTTGATGGTTCTATCCTTTGGCCACCAGCTAGGGCTAAGTACTCCAACCTAGATCCCTCCCAAGAAGGCCGTTCATAGGTTAGTGTGGAAAATAAGGAACTCATGAGGTGGCATTAATTTCTTTGTTATTAAAACCATTAAGAAGGATCTCATGGCTCCTTAAAACTATAGGTCAAAAAACAAACAACCCCCACTGGCAGATAGGGAAAAGATGTAGAAAAGGCGGAGATGAAAGTCTGGGTAATCTGTGCTTCAGTCTCCATCTGTCACATGATGAGTGATGGCTCTAGTCCCTTCCCTCTATATTCTCTGCAGTTAAGACTGTAGATTGGGCCACACTTCATTCATAGAATCTTTATCTAGTAGCTGATGGAAGCAGATGCAGAGATCCACAGCCAAGCACCAGGTCAAGCTCCAGGAGTCCAGTTGAAGGGATGGAGTAGGGATTATATGAAGAGGAGTGTGTGTGTGTGTGTGTGTGTGTGTGTGTGTGTGTGCGTGTGTATCAAGATCATGATGGAAAAACCCACAGACAGAGACAGCTGACCTGAGGTCTTGGGATTTCATGGACTCTAGACTGACAAGTAGGGAAGTCTGCATGGGACCTAACTAGGCTCTCTGCATGTGGATGACAGTTGTGTAGCTTGGTCTGTTTGAGGGGCCTGGCAGTGGGACAAGGATCTATTAACCCTCCTTCATGAGCTGACATTTTGGAACCCATTCCCTGTGGTGGAATGCTTTGCACAGCAGTGGGAAGGGACTTGATCCTGTCTCAACTTAATGTGCCCGGCTTTGTCGACTCCCCATGGGAAGCCTTACCCTTGGTAATGGATGGGGAGTGGGTTGGGGAAGGAGTTGGAAGGAGTAAGAGGAGGGGAGGGAGGGGGAACTGTGGTTGCTATGCAGAATGAATTTAAAAATTTTTAAAAAGACAATAGATTGGGGGTCTGGAGAGACAGTGCAGTGGTTAAGAGTGCTTGTACATTACTTACACTAGGTGGTTCACAACCACCTAAAATTCCAGCTATAAGAGACCTAACGTTCTTTTCTGGCATCTGTGCATACGCACAGATACACATACTCACAGAGACACACAAATAAAAATAAAATTAATTTCCCCAAATAAGTAGATTGGCTTATCTCCATATACCCTTTCTGACTTCACCATTCCACGACTGTCACAGCATCCACTCGCTCACATCCATTCAAGAAAATCCCACCTAACACCTGAACCCTAACACCCATCAGATCCAGATCCCCACTATGGGGTATCAAGGGAATATTAGAAAGTGCCAGCTGAGTGTGAAAATATCAATGGGTCCTGTAGTCGTGTATGTAAAGAACCAAATACATACCACAAGAACTGCTCACATAGCCTTGCTCACAGATTATATGTCTAGGTTTTTAGTTTATGGATGCATCTTTACCATCTCTGAATGATCTAAAAGGAAAGGAAACACACACACACACTACTCGGGACCAAGAAGTCAAGATAACAATTCAATTGTAAGTGTGTTTCATATATGGTAACTCATTTCAGTCTATAGTACTTGCTATGGCTACCGATTTACACGTGAAAAAAGTATTTGTTTGGGGAGGCTGCTTGTTTGTTTCCCCGGCCACTCAGAATCCAGAAATAATCACACAGAAATCTGTATTATTTGCCAGTAGCTTAAGCGTATTTCTGTCTTACTCTTACATCTATCTCAGCTGGTGGCTTATCAGAATAGGGCAAGGTGGGAGTTCCAAGCAGATAGAGGAGGAGAGAGTAGACAGAGTCAGAGAAAAGCCATGTAACTGCCCACAGGAAACAGAGGCACCAAAACCTTGCTGGTAAGCCACAACCACATGGCAATACACAGATTAGTAAAAATGGGTTAACTTAAAATATAAGAGTAAAACAGAAATACACTTAAGTTACTGGCCAAACAGTATTGCAAATAATATAGTTTCTGAGTGATCATTTTGTGGTCTGGGCAGCCGGGAACGAACAAGCGGCTTCTGCCTACAGTACTTACTATGGCTACTGACTTACACATGAAGAAACTGAGGCATGATGAAGTTCAATTACTCCTCAGAGTCATGTAGGAAGTTGTAAATCTGGGACTCAAAGCCCCCTGATGGAGTTATAGAGAGTGGGCTTTGATACTTAAGGTCAAGGATCAGTGTAACCTTTCAGATGAAATAAAGAACAACAGAATTTTGGACAGCAGAACTTTGCAGTAACCATCCAGAAACATTCAATGAGAAGGTCCACTAGGCTGAGTCAGGGAAAGGGTAGCCATATGCCAGAGAACATTACATGTGTTTGTAATGCATCCAGTAGGTCAAAAGAACAGGGTGAGATGCCTGTAATTTCGGGGACCTATGACAAGATGGGAAGCCAAAAGCTTTCTGATAACAACAATCAAGAACAACTATCCTAATACACGCACTTTGATGAATATTCTGCTTCGGTTACATCAGACCTGATTAAACATAACTGACTTATACACTGTGGGACAAGGTCTGGCGAATTTACTGATTAAACTGCTTTCTCAGCAACAGTCATAGTTGCAGATTAAATGAGACAACACACAGCAGGCTCTTAAGGGGTACTTCACCGTGCTGTGGTGCTTCAGTGGTAGTTGGCTACTGTTGTCATGGCTGCCACTTCTCCAGTTTCTAGACTTAAATTGATGGGCCTACAGGTAGAGCCAGGAAGCTGATAAACCCACACAAATCAATGTCATGGTTAAGGAGAGAAACAGTTGTTCATGTGATGAGTTATGGTTCAAACTAGTATGTCTTAGCACCCCACCTGTTTTTTCTATTTTTCTCCCTCCCCCACTTCCCAGCTGGTTCTTAAATTTGAAAAAAAAGGGCCTCCATGGAGAACTGCACACTTTTAAAAATAATACAAAACAGAATGTCTGAGGGCAGGGTAAGCCAAGCCAAATGAATAAACCTTGCGGGACTGTATTAACAAAGCAAGGCTTACCGCATCAGTGCAGCTGAATTCAGCTCTCTAGAGAGATGCCAAGCTCTGGTAAGTTTCAAACACAGCAGGTGTCAAACAGGAAGAGCAAATCATGGAGCACCTCAGAGTTCCACATCAATGTTCCTGGCCAGGAACAGAGACCGCCCTATATGGAAAGAGCTTCAGCATCCAGGGGTTGAGTAGGGTTCCAGAAATCTATCCCTGAACAGACTCTTCCATCATCTTTAGGACTTCCCCGGAGATTAAGTATCCAGTACCTATCAACATTGTAAGTGGGCTCTTGAAAGTTTGGCATCCTCTGGGATGTTTATTAAGGATGCTTTGAGAAGTACCAACACTGTAAGGAATGGAAAATGTGGGTACAGGCTGGGGGAATAAAAGGCAAGCTACACAGACATCTCAGTGGAGGTCTCTATCAACACACAAGGAGCTGGGGCAGGATAGCCCTTCACAGCTGTCTCAGATTAGAATGAAGGGGCAAGGATCTTTAGAGAATTGATGACAACTGCACCCAGGAAAGAGGTGTGACCTCAACCAGGCAGCTCTCTTTACCTAAGGAATGTCGAAAAGAGGGATGATGTTTGAGGGCTATTCCAGGAACAGTTCTAGCAGCTGGAGGGAAGAGTCCTTCTCTCTGTCTATCCTTTTTCTATTTATTTTCATTTTTAAAGTTCTCTCCCCCCATTCTCTTTCTCTCCCTCCTTCCCCCTCCCTCCCTCTCTCCCTCTCTCTCTCCCCCATATCTGTGTGTACACGTCTATACATGTGTACATGTGAGTGCATATGTCTGTGGAATCCAAAAGAGGAGTTTTAGGCAGTTGTGTTTCTCCAAACTCTTTATGAGCTACTTTCCTGTGGTTACAATAAAATACCATGATCGGGGTAACTTATGGAAGTTAGGGAAGATTTGATATGGGTTTATGATTCCAGAGGGATAAGAGTCCATCAAAGCATGACAGGGAGACGTGACAACAGGCGGTAGGCCTAGCAGCAGAAACGGGAAGCTCAGGCCCCACATCTTCAAGCACTAGTACAAAACAGAGAAAGCAAGGAAGTGACAGAGGCTTCTACTCCCAAAGCCTGTCCCCACTGATATACTTCCTCCATCAAGGCTGCAACACCTAAACCTCTCCCAAACATTGCCACCAACTGGGAATCAAGTATTCATATACCCGGGTCTCTGGGGAACATTTATCATACAAACCATTATAAAGTCTGGTCTTCGGCAAGAGCTGTATAGGCTCTTAACTGCAGAGGCATTCTCCAGCCCTAAGTCCTTCATTCTTTAACACACACTGCAGCATCCACGACACGTTCCAATTTTGGATGGAGCCATTCTACTGGAAGGGATGACTTCTACAGACACACTACACAAATGCTTGAAGTAACATAGGTGTGGCACCATCTGTGATAGTATTTTTATGGAAAAGAAATGTTGGCATGTACTTATGACAGAATTCTAGGTCGTCGTTAACAGGAATGAGATAGCACTACCTGCTTATTCTCATGGATAAATCTAAGATAAGTTAAACGACAGCCAGAGGCAAGGAAGATCTCAGAGTTCAAGGTTAGCCTGGCCTACAAGGTTCCAGAACAACCAGAGCTACCCAGAGAAACCCAGTCTCAAATAACAAAGCAAAGCAAAACAACCACAAAAAACCCAAACCTAAACAATAACTCCCCTAAACAAAACCAAAACCAAAAAAAAATTAATTGAAAAATCAGTGCTGAGTGTAGATAAGTAAAAGAATAGGTATGTATTTTGAGCCGCTAAAGGAGTAGATTGTGTCAGACTCTTCCAATTTAGCCCTACATCCATCCCTTCAGATTCTTTCTTATACCATGAGAGCCCACAGTCCAGAGTCTCTTTGTCCTGTATTTTTTTGCCAGATGTGCCCATCTTTGTTTCTACCAATGGGAGTTATTTATTCAGGAGCTGGAGCGAGGAGGAGGCGTCAACCTGTCTGCCAGTAACAACAGTTAAGTTAGACAGTCTGTAGCAATTCCCAAACCACGAGAGGGGATGTGGGTTCAAGCCCTCCCTGGACAGTTATGGCAGTGACAGCCATGAATAAAGACCGCTGTGGCACTGGGTAATGTGACTTCCTCTTTTGATCCAATTGTAATCATTCTTTATTAACTTCACCCCCTGTGGATTTACAGAATCACTTCTGTATTTTTGCCTGTTCTAGTCTCATTTCAGTCATTGTGACAAAATACCCTGATAAAAAGTAACGAGCGGAAGAGTTTATTTAGCTTATATTTCCAGGTCATAGTTCATCAGTGAGGGAAATCAAGGCAGGAACCCAAAGGAAGGCCTTCTTGATAGTCTGCACAGAATTACTTCTAATGAAAGAACTCACTTTATAGTCAAAAAATCTTGACAAGAACCATGAAGGAAACTGCTTGTTGGATAACAGGCAGACTCGTGTTTAGCTTTCTTTTTTTTTTAAAATATTTATTTATTTATTATGTATACAATATTCTGTCTGTGTGTATGCCTGCACGCCAGAAGAGGGCACCAGACCCCATTACAGATGGTTGTGAGCCACCATGTGGTTGCTGGGAATTGAACTCAGGACCTTTGGAAGAACAGGCAATGCTCTTTAACCTCTGAGCCATCTCTCCAGCCCTAGCTTTCTTTTTTAAAGAATTCAGGACCAACTGCCTAGAGAAATGGTGCTGCCCACAGCAGGCTGGGCTCTCTGTACATCAACTATCAGTGAAGACAACCCCGATAGACAAACTTACAGTTCAATCTGATCTAGGCAATACCTCCATTGAGATTCTCTTCACAGACAGTACTAGGGTATGTCAGCTTGACAGTTAAAACTAAATAGACGCAAACCAATTAATTTGTGAACACATTGTGACTTCGTCTGTTGGCATACATTTACACATCTGAAACCTTTCTAGAAAATCCCCAAGTGATAACGATTATTACAAGATCATCGGGGACAAAAAAGACTTTTCTTCAGATGCCATTTGGTACCTTTTCAGTTTTTTCCCAAACAAAAACAGTCTCAGCATTTACTGTCACCCATCAAAGCAACAGGAATAAATGTTTCAGACGGTGTTCCCAGCAGAAGACACCTTTAAACACATGGCGCCGCCTTCTCAACTGTCCCCATCCTTGACTATTTCTAGTTGGAAATGGTTTGGAACAGAATAATTTTATCTCCTCTTTGTATGATCCTACACTGTTGTTTTCTTGACTTTTTTTAAAAGAATTAATTTCTCCTGCATCACCTGATGTGAGGTGCACGTACTTATCAAAGCCCTTCGAGTGTTCACCTGCTCACACAGTCACACCCGAATCTGATCCTATTTTGCAAATTTGTGAAGGTGAGGGTGATGGGCTGCACCACACCTTCTTCATGGTGACCGGGGGACACCATGTGGAAATAAAAAGGCTACATGAATAGGAAGGCTGCCTTAGAAAGCAACTTTGGGGACTTCTTTTCCAGTTTGTAAATTTGAATCCATTACTTCTACCCCACAAGAAAAATATAAGAAACATCAGTAAAGGAACCTTTTCTATTAAGAATGCTAATTTCCTGTGAAATAGCCCCCTTTTCAGCTGCCCGGTTTCTGCCAGAGTATTTCCAGCACAGGAGACACCCTCCCTACCTACAGCACAGGTCGGCCCATGATTCACTTGTGCTGCTCCACGCTTCCGTGTACAGAACTGAAACCCATCTCTCTGCAGGATTGTACCATTGACTCAAACTCTAACCTCAATGAAGCAATATAGGATGGTTTGGAACATGGGAACCTAGGTTCAGATTCTCTCTCCATTACTCGTTTCTGCTTACAATTTAACCCTTCTGGGCTCTTCATCTTCTAAATGGAAACATCAAGTGTTGTCATAAGGCTAAATTAAATTACTAATGCTTCTTCAAGTGGCAGATGGTTGTGAGTGAAACGGGCCCTACTGGAGACCTCTTATCCTCTGTGCTAAGCTTCTCTTGTCCCTCGACCTAGTCTTCCTCCCATTCCAGCTGCTCTCCTGCAGGCACTCCAGGTTGCAGCTGGCGATACGTCAAATCTCTCACCAGAACCTGCTTATAATACCGCTTAAACATGTCTAGTGGTGTCGGGGGCAAGTATGAACTGTCATCTTCTTGTATTCTAAATGCTGCATTACAACATGCTGTAGCGTGTAGTGGTATCACATTGAGAATAAGAACCATGACTGCAGTTTACGGAGCACAAATATGTGCACCAGAATTGACTATTTAGTCCATATAATAACTGCAGCTCGCTGGGCTTCAATTACTAGTCTCACTTCTCTGATAAGGAAATTGATACTTGAAGGTCAACCTAAAGTCAACAGGGTGGAGCTGAGATTCCCATCTCCAGTAACCTAAAGTCAACAGGGTGGAGCTGAGATTCCCATCTCCAGTCTTCTCAGCCGCCACAGCCTCAGCTTTCAGCCCACATTTCCTCCCACAAGCATTGAGATGCATTCTAGTTAAATATTAGATCTTTTCTTTTTTTCTCATATGTTTTTTATAAGCTAGATCTCTCTGCTCCTGCTGCCTTGCAGCTGAGCTTTTGAATAAGATTTCACATTGCTTACTCATTCAGTTTGATCACATCTAAAGAATCCAGCATATCCTTTCTTTCATTTATCCTAAATTCTTCAACAAATGAAATGTGAGAAGTTATTATTTAGGAGGTACCAAATAAAGTCAATTGTGAGCCCTTCCCTAGCCATTATATACTTCTTTCAAGGTATATTCCTATCAACATCATGACTGTGGTGTTCAAACAGTTGCCAGCATGTCACATTGAACTAACTTCCAACTTCTACTATTTTATCTTGTTGACATCTGTTCTTGAAATTTCACCCTATTTTAATCATCAATGCCTACTGTTAATCCTACTGTTAATTAGGATCTATTCTTTTTAAAAAAAGAAAATAGAATTTTAAAACTTATTTTCTTAGAATTTGATACATGTAAACAGTGTATTTTGATTGTTTTCACTTCCACTCTTTGCCCTCCTCCTCTTCCTCCTTTTCTAATCCACCAAGTATTATTGGTGCTGTGCACGTGTGCATGGGTGTGGGACCATCCTCTGCAGCATGGTCAACCTACCAGAGGTCGTGTTGAGAGAGAAAACTTATTCTCCCATCCTCAGTAGCTACCAGTGGTCAATAGCTCCTCAGTGAGGGGTGAGGACTTATGCCCCCACACCAAATAATGTCATAGGTCAGAAATGTTAATACATTTATTAACACATGTTAATACATGAATTGAAGACTAAATTGTACATAAAAATAAAATGGGTTGAGAGGTTGGGATGGTTACTAAGTTAAGAGTGCTTGCTGTGCAATCACAAGGGCCTGAGTTCAGATCCTCAGTGCCCACAGAAAATTTGGGTGTGGTAGCATACATCTGGGGGAGATGACACTTTTAGGGGAGAGACAGATAGATAGGGTGGGAGGATAAGAAGGATGGGGGTTCACTGGCAAGTTTAGTCAATCAGTGAGCTCCAGGTTCAGTGAGAGACCTGTCTCAAAAACAAATGTGGTAGAAGGTGATGGAGACAGATACCCACAGTTGACTTCTGGCATTCACACACATATTCATGGTAGTGCAGCTGCACATAAGTGTGTATATGTGTATATACACTATATATAACATACACATATAACATTCCTCTGCACTGGAAATCTGAATTCCCACATGCCACATGTTCCAGTCCAAATGTCCTTGAGTGCCATCATGATGGTCCTGGCTTTAAGGGGACCAGGTCATAATCAAAATACAGGTATACCTACAATATGTAGAATCACTATCAGTGTGTGTCTATAAGCCATGTGCTAGACAGAAATGAATTTCATATTGAGATTCAGCTTCCCTTCTATGATATATCCCATCATAAATGTGCAAATACTTCTAAATCTGAAAAAAAAAAATTGAAACCTGAAAACTTCTGGCCCAAAGAACCTCAATCTGTACAGGTTCTGTAGGTTGAGCACATGGAACTAATTCTCTCTCAATCGTTCAAGAACAGGGACTTCAAGACAGGCTCAGATGTAAGCCTGTGGTTTATCCAGCTTCCTTCTCTTCCTGCTTTTCTGTCTGAGACTGCTGGAGCAAGGCCTTGATACTTCCATTAATACTGAGAAAGGACTGAACACGGTCATCCCAGTTCTTTCTCTCCCCACCCCCCTTTTCTTGCTTCTCATTTCCAATTTTACCAGAGTCAGGGGGCCTACACCACTAAGTATATTAAAAATCTCTCTCAGTCTGTGGGTCTACTTAACACTAATCTATTCATCCATAGACTCTACCTCTTTGTCCCACAGAGGGGTGACTTGTATATGTGGAAAAATGCCCTGGCCTCAAATACAAACAAGAGAGCTTGGCAGGCCAAACACCCTGGCCAGATACTCTCTAGTCCCACTAGGACACCACAGTAGGACCCTGCAGAGGCAGCGGGGTATGCTGGGTAATGGGATGCAAAATGATGCAGCTCTCCACTTGATTCCCTGGGCCTCTGGATTCCTGGCTCTGCTACAGCCCAGGCAAGTGGTTTGGGAATTGTGGGGAAAATGGGTGGAGAGATGGGGTGGAGGCTTCCTCTAAGCCAACCACAACTAACTCTTTGACTCTGTCCAACAAAGCCCAGACAGTACGATTATCTGGCTAATCTGACCCTTCATGGAGAGGCCAGCTTAGACTAAACAGTGGCTTCCATCCTAAAGCTTCTCTCGAGTGCCGGAGGATGAGTGTGAAGTTTCAGGGGGTTGAGACTGCTTATGTGACCCACCCATGGATCCAGTTGGGCCAAAGACAAGTCAATCAGACTTCAAGGAGAGTTTGAGAAGGAATGTCTCCCAGGGACAAATGCCCAAACAACATGCTAGTTGGTTTCCTGACTAATTTACTTTCTGGTTTTCCATGGCTGGAAATGAGAATGACTACATCAGCCAACATTTTCCAGTGCAAGTGCAGCCCCCACAGACTCCTGAAGTGTCCCCAGCATCTCTGTGGCGGGGGTATGGCAGGTGTCCCTCCCTGCAAACAGATCCGGTACCTGCCACTTGGGCTGAATGCAGAGCTAAGATACCAGAGGGAAATGAAAGCATGCCTTGGGGTTACCCCAAAGGAGATGAAGTATGTCCAGCTTGGTTGGCAACGGAACATTTGCCAGATGGTTTACAGAAAACTGAGATTTGGGAAGAGAGATTAAAAAGCACTCTTGGAAACGGATCTGCCAGGATCTGCGGAATCTGTCGGTTATTCCCTCTGCAAACATTTCCTTCCGTTCTAGTTTGTGCTGAGACCTGTGCTACTTAACAGAGGAGATCTGGTCATGGCCCCTTGCTGCAGGCAAATAACCCCACCCTAAATATATTGATGAGAAGGAAGGAGGGAGGTGCTGTGAAAGGACCCCTGAGTTCCTGATTCGGACAGGGCTCAGGGAGGGAGTCTCTGAGGAAGCCACTGTTAATTAAGCCAAGTCATTAAAGGGCCCAACTTGCTCTCTGAGAGATCACTCTAGGGATAGTGAGATGGTTCAGTGGGCAAAAGTGCCTGTAGTGTAAGTGTAGGGTCCTAAGTTTAGAACCTTAGAACCCACACTAAGCTGGGGGAAGCTGCAAACATCTGTGTTCTCAGAGCTGTTAAGGAGGAGAGCTAGACCCAAGGAGCTCCAGAGACTCCCTGGACAGCTAGCATAGCGACAAAAAAACAGCCCCTTTCTCACACAAGAGGGAAGGTGAGGCCCAACTCCTGAAGTGGTCCTCTGACCACCACATACCTGCATAGCTCCTGTATCACCATCACCACACACAGAGACACACAGACACACACACCCCAAAGACAGATCATCCCATCCTGGTTTTGGCATGAAGAATAAAATGGAGATTGGTAAACAAATAGAGCTATATGGTTGCCGATCAAAAGTCTGGATGAGAGCTGGTGGCCATCCAGCCAAGGTAGCATCTTGACAATTAGCAGTGGAGGAAGTAGGGAATAAAGAGGACATGGCAGAAGGTAGGTATGGTGGCAGAGGGAGGATGCACAGGCTTGCAGCTAAGGTGGAAGGTCCAGGTTGCACTCTGTTGAGAGGGGGTAGAGGAAGACAGTGAGTTCTGTACTGGAGTCAAACAGAGGGACTGGTGTCTCACCTTGTACTGGCCAAACTCCTCTGCCCTTAGACCCTCAACCTCACATGCTTCCCATGCCACCGGCTCCACATATTAAGAGCCCATCTACTCTTCAATCCAACTCAAACAGCACTCAATCCTCAAAGCCATTTCTGTTTATGGACGGGACCACTGCTTCTTTAGTCTTCCCCACATGGAGCTAGCCAGCATAGTAGACGCTGACAAATATTTGCAAAATGAACAAAAATAGCCTGCGTTTTTGCCATGGAAGGAAAATTAGTAGACACTGGACTGACTTAAAAGCCACTGGATCATACTGAAGTTCAAACTGTAGGTGTTTTAATATGAAGCCAATTCCATCCATTTGATGTTCAATAGTTCACTCCCTTCTTCTGACTCACAGGGAAAAAAATAGTGCAGGGAGCGAGAATGGGGAGAGAGGCCATTTCTGTTCCTGAGTTCCAAACGGAATTTCTTCCAGTCAATTTTGTTCTTATTCACTGAAGGATGATGAGAAGAGGAGGAGGAGGAAGGGTTGTGGTAGAATGGAGTATGGAGGGGGAGTAGAAGAGGGGGAGGAGAGGGAGATTTACTAACAACCACAACCACTCATAGCAAAAGAAACAGCAATTGGACAGAAGGGATGAGGGAAGGCTGGGAGAAGAAACAGGACAGAGAGGGAAGAAGAGAAAGGGAGAAAAATGAGAGGAAGAGGAGACAGAAAAGGAGGAGAAGAGGAAAGAGAAACACTTGTGATGTCCTGTCACTAACTCATGAGTTTTCCCAGCCACCCCACTGTCACAAATTGATGCTACTATTACCCAAGAGCACAGATGAAGAACTGGAGAGGGCCCAAGTATTGCTCAGCCAGGGCAACTAATTTAAGAGGTGGAATTGGGATTTGAACCTGGAATCTGACTCCAGAGCCCTTTCTCTGATGTGCTCTCCTAAGGTTGAGTATGGTACTCCTTCCTATAAAGGAGGGTCTCAGTTTATTGATTGTGGAGTCCCTGGTCAGAAACCAGGAGGAATGGAGTTAAGTCCTGATTTCCTTTGCAGTCTGACCTAGTCCATGTTTCTTTCTACATAAAACAAGGGACATGGATATTGATAACAGAAGTAATAATGAGAGATGGTATTCTCAATTCTGGTCTCTTTTGATGTTTCTTTTTTAAAAAATATTTATTTATTTATTATGTATACAATATTCTGTCTGCGTGTATGCCTGCAGGCCAGAAGAGGGCACCAGACCCCATTACAGATGGTTGTGAGCCACCATGTGGTTGCTGGGAATTGAACTCAGGACCTTTGGAAGAGCAGGCAATGCTCTTAACCTCTGAGCCATCTCTCCAGCCCCCTCTTTTGATGTTTCAAATAACTACATCCCAGTTACAATAACACAAGAAAAGGACAGCACAGAGAGCACAAATCACCTGCTTAACACCTAGAAACAAAAGAGTCAAGATTCAAACATGTGCTCTTCCACTATGGTGGCATGAATGAGAATGTCCCCATAGGCTCATATATTTGGATATTTGGTCTCTGCTTGGTGGAATTGTTTGAGAAGGATAAGGAGGTGTGACCTTGTTGGAGGAGATGTGTCACTGGAGGTAGAATTTGAGTTTTTTAAAGACTCTCCATCCTCAGTGTGTCTCCCTCTGCCTCCCACTTGAAGACCATGATGTGAGCTCTCAGATGTTCCTGCCACCATGCCTTTACTCTACCATCACAGACTCCAGCCTTCTGAAATCCTAAACCTAATGAAATGTTTTCTATTATGAGTTGTCCTGGTCATGATATTTCATCACAGTAATATAAAAGTAACTAACATATCCACTATACTCCATAGTCAAAGTCAAAGGAGATGCCCTGGAGTCATGGGTCACAGATGGGACACATAGCTTCCCATCTGAGCAGCTACACTTGTCTCAGTTTTGTAGCATGGACTCCTTTTGATAGTTCTTTGAAGAACAGTTCTCTATCTGTGATGGCTGTTCTTGGCTGTCACCTTGACTACATCTGGAATTAACTAAAACCCAAGCTGCCAATTATACCCGTGAAGGATTTTTTCTTAATTAAATCATTTGAAGTGGGAAGACCCATCTATTATCCAAATCTTTGAGGTGGGAAGATCCAACTTTAATCTGGGCCACACCTTCTGCTGGCAGGCTACATTAAGGATGTGGACGAAGGTCGCTTGCTCTTTGCCTACTTGTTCTCAATCTCTGGAAAATCTATTCCCTTACTGGCATTGGAGCCTACTTCTTTGGAATTCTGGCATATTTTGAAGACCAGTTGAGACATTTAGTCTAGTACATGGAACTGGAGTCTTAGACCTTCTATTGGTAGGTAGACAGTCACTGTTGAACTTCATGGACCGCAGACTGTAAGTCACTCATGTGTGTGTGTGTGTGTGTTTGTAAATATATGTATATATATATTTACACTTACATATAAACTTATATAGTACATATATACTATCAATTCTGCTGTTCTGTTCCTTTAGAGAACCCTGACTAATACTCTACCTAAAACCAAAAGGTTGAAAACTTAGTGGACCAGAAAATTCTGGAACTTAATGAGACTCCCAAGTAAAACCCAAGATTTTTCTGGCAATCTTTGTTCACTATGACCAAGGTTGCTCTTGGAAATGGCCACTGTTCAGAGAAAGGCAGCTGTGTGAAGAGCTAGGAAAGGGGCCACCACCTACCTGCTCCACTCGGATCTCAATGTCGCCATTCACTTTCTTCCCGTGGAAATACTTTGACCTGCAAGGAAACCAAGAGACCTGCTCAGTAAGGGTCCATTGTCCTTTCCTCCATTCCCCAAAGGCATGGCTCTAAAGGCGGAAGCCAAAACAGTCTCAGCCTGCCACTGTCCTCCCCTGACAACCCACTGCCTTGGTATTTAGAGATAGAACGGTGAAGGAGAGGAGAGTGGATGGGAAGAGAGAAGACTCGACCTCCTGTACCTCAGCTGCAGCCTCTAAAAGGAAGCCATGCTCCCAACTTCTAAGAATGATTTGAAAGACTCGATGGGACAAGGAGAACATAAACAGTGCAGTATTGATTTGGTGCTATTTTATTAAATTGTACATATGTACTACCTCAAGGATTTATTGATCTGTTCCCTCATGTCTGTATCATGTGTCTAAATATCAACCACTAATTCTTTCATCCACTCACCCATCCTTCCATGACTCTAATCCACAAAGCTAATTATCACCATGAACTATTGATCAAGGCCAAAGAGTAGATAGCATTCTTATGACCTCACCCTTCCTTTCCATGCTGACCCTCCAACCTTATTCTCAATCCTTCTACTTGTCCACTTTCCTCTGTAAGCACCCTACTCCTGACCAAAGTTCTTCTCCCTTCTGGCATGGACTGTCTTTCCTACTGCTGATTACATTAAAATTAAAATCAGTAACGGTGCTTAATGTCTGCATCCCCCTGAATGATAGCAGGAATTCCTCAATCAATAAAATGTGACTCATCATTTTATCCATCATTTTATCCACAACACCACCAGAACGTGCAGCACACCACAGGAATGCAATTGATTATCTGTTGAATTAATAAATAAATGAATGGATGTAGGATTCAATCTGTGGTCTTTGTCATTTAATGTGGACAACTGCCATCATGAAGCAGGCAGTTTTATTTCTGTTCTATCAAGGAGGGAACTCAAAATGCAGAGACTAAACACTTGCACATTCTAAGGGGGATCTGCACCCAGGCCTTCATCCCTGTGTCTGTGCTTTCACTCAACCCTGTAAGAGTCAGGACGGAAGGATGCTTGGGGGTTAGATATCTTTCCATGTGAAATGCGAAAGACCCAGTTTGCATCCCCATTTCCCACTGCTGTTGCAATGAAACACATGCTTGAGTCATTTGCTGTGAACCAGACACTACATTAAACATGTCTACAAACCTTCTTAGGGCTGGAGGCAGCACTTTTCTTCCTCCTAACTCATTCTCTCCTTTTTTTCACAGCAGAAATGTTTATAGATTAGATAAACATTTATCTAATGTGGTCCCAACACTCCCCTAAGTGAGGTATGGCCACATGACCCCGTTCTAATCAATAACTTGAAAGTATTACATTCCAGAACCTTCTCTTAAGTTTCTTCATTCTATCCTCTCCCCTGGAGCAGGGATGTTGCTAACTATTTTCTCAATCTTTGTTGGTGAAAGAATCCTTTCTACAAACTCTTAGACTGTCCCACTCTGCCTGTCTTTACAGCCCCCATCAATTCTCAGCCAATGCCAAGTCCCCAAAACGTCCTGCATCCTTTGCTGACAGCTTTGATGCTACTGTCACTTTTTCTTACAGTACAGACAGACCAAGATGTCACTGAGGCTGGGCTTTTGTGGAAGAGGAATGGTTGGTATGACCTGAAAGTGAGGAAGGTAGGCCTGTCTGTCTTCCTTTCCCTTCCTTCTGTTTTTTTTAGACTCTTGTTCTGTCTGCCTACCTGTCTTTTTCTTTCTTTCCCATTGATGCTCTTCAGTAAAATGTGTGTTTAGCTAGCCTCCCACAATGCAGAATTTTATCACAAATCCTCAACCAGAGGAGTCATCACATTCCATTCCACCTCCAGTATTTGTGGGGCCCAGAGAAAACAACAAATGGTCTACGAGGTGCATGACTAATATTTAAAGTTGATGAATATTCTAATTTCAGTTCTGGGGCTGTCGTATGAGATCGTACCAGAAGCAACTCAGAGATGAAAGGGTTTTTTGGCTTACAATTCCACATTACAGGCCATAATTTGGGGTAAGGTAAGGCATAAACGCAAGTAGTTATAGCACACCCACGGACAAGGGTAAAGAGAAGATAAAGTCAACCTTGCCTGCTTGTCCTCAGCTAGCTTTATTTTGTAGGGAATGATGTTTCTCACAATTGACTGGATTTTCCCAACAATTAGGGCAATCATCTATAGACGAGTCCACAGGCCAATGTTACCTAATCTGTCCCTGTTTAATACCTCAAGCAATTCTACATTGTGGCAAGATGACACTTAATACTAGTATGACGAGTAAAGTTAACAGTTGTCTAAATAAACTATCTGCATTCCTTCTTTGAGGACCACAACTCATAAGGTCGTAGAGTTCTACCCAGACTATGGCAGCATCACAATGGCCAGCTCTTGGTCCTCAGTCCTAATTCATATTCTTCCCTAGTTTCCCAGATCCTCTCCACTCCGCCCCATAACCCTGCAGATTCTGGTGTTGACCGTCTCATCAACCCCAAGAGGGGATGAGGCAGGTTCACTCCCCATATCTTGCAGACAGAGAAGTCACCTTTCAAAATCTCACAACTTTTCCAGTTGTCCCATAGTTTCAAATTTTCAGGATTCAACCCAGAACCCCAAGTTCCATCCCAATGGGGACCCAGGCACCAGTTGGTCCACTTTCTCCATGCATTGTTTCATGGCTGCTTCCATGAACACACACACACACACCTCCTATGATGCTTCAAAATGTCCTCTGCTTAGACTCACATCTCTGTTTTCCAGACCACTCCTCACCTTCTAGAGTCCTCACTTGCGATATCTATTCTTTTGTTTTCTTTAGTACAACTGGGCTGGGTGTCTCTCTTCAGCCACTGGGCACATTAAACTCTCAACCCTTATGGTACCATTCTGCCTTATAACTCTACATTACAATCTGTCCCCTGCCTCCAGGCATCCCGCCTGTGAGCTCCTAGAAACCAGAAGCTCCGTCTCAATATTCATTCATTGCATGGAACATCACAAGCATGACAGGGCTCAGGACTGTGCTTCCCACGTTAGCCAGGTTAGCGAATGCTTCCCTTTTTCATGCGTTCCTTCTTTGTGACCTTTTATTGCCACCTACTGGCAATTCACTATAATAACTCACACATCTACAACTTTGATAGTTGGGGTCATTGTGTGGATACCCGACCTGCAGGACTGACCGCCTCGGACTTGATTCCAACCTAGAACCCTGCATTACATGCCATCCAAGCCTGGACTCACCTTCCCAGGAGTCTTTGGAATGTTGACTGCTGGGGCTGGCAGGCGGTCTCAGGCTGGGGTGAGGGTCAGGCAGTCCGTCCCCTGCCTGGCTGGGAGTCAGAAGTCTGTCTCCTGATGGGCCACACAGACTGCTGCCTCCTTGCCGGGGGTGTGTGTGAGGGGTGGGGGTGGAAGGGTGGGCCCATTCAGGCTGGAGTTGCCTCAGAACAGCTCTGTCTGGCAGAGGAAGGGGAGGGATGGCCCAGAATTCTAGATGCCTTGGGGGTGGAGTCCACTGCCTCTGCTGTTGACTGGCTGTTTGACCTTAGGCAGAAACAGATGGATCCATGGTACCCATTGGCTTTGTCTCCCACAAGCAGCCTCATTCCCACTGCCCTAATATGTCCATCCTCATAGCTCCTTGAATAACTCAGCCAATCAGCCAAGTCCGTGGTCCTGCCCTATGAAAGGGGCGGGAACTCTGGATTCCAGGAGGCTTCTGTCTCTGTGGGTGGCCTCATATTTTACTGCCACATTAAAGGCACCAGGAAGGAGAATATTATAAACTGGGGCTGCCTGGGGTGGGAAATCCCTAGCTTGAGGCCCCGGGATGTGGTGGTGTGTGAGAGAGATTTATGAGGAGTGGGCACGGCATTCTTTTCCTGCTGCAGTCAGGGAATGAGCATAGATGGGATCTACCTGTGTCAGAGCAGGGCTCTCTGAGATCCATCAGCCTGTGAAGCCTGTGAGGCGAGGTCGCTTCTCTCACTTGAGCCCAGAGCTTGAGGATTCCGCTAGTCCAGCCTCCCTGAGTCTGGGATGCAGGCAGGGGCACCATAGCCACTCGTTTACTAGAGCATAGAGGATTTAAATACTGGGGGTCTTACTTGTGCAGCAAGTTCTTTGCCCAGTGAGCCATGTCCATGGCCCCAGGAGGCCTTCTTTGCATGGTTCATTCTATAGTGATGGACCATCTGCTCTGTGCAGAGCCTTCAAACATGAAGACCACAGGGCTTACTGCCTCCTAGGAGGGTGTGACACACAGATAGGTAATAACCAGTAGCTATCAGCACAGGGATTCTGCTTGGTCCACAGAGGAGACACTCAGCCCAGAATTGGGTGGGAAGCAGGGTGTGTGTGTGTGTGTGTGTG
>NW_026067932.1:11825690-11884225 GCF_014885135.2 Alexandromys fortis
AGAAGAGAGAAGAGAGAAGAGAGAAGAGAGAAGAGAGAAGAGAGAAGAGAGAAGAGAGAAGAGAGAAGAGAGAAACTAGTAAGGGCAACCATGCTGGGCAAGCACTGGGACACTACAGGGTAGAACTTGGGTACTGGGGTACCTTACATCTTCCTGAGGCACACACTTTTAAGTATGAAAGAAAACTGAGCAGTAGACACAGAGAGGAAGACCTGGTTTTGGGGTGGGGCAGGACTTCTGATACCTGCTGTAGATGTTTTGGGACCACCTCTGCTTCCTCCTCTGAATAATGAGGATATAAAAGATCAATTCTAAAGTTGCAAAGAGGATTTACATTAGGACACAGATGCAAAGGCATGTGGGAGGCTGCCAAGACTGTGCCAGCAAGTTGCTTACAGTGGTTGCTGCTGAAGGGGAGCGGGATAGGTAAGGCTTCACCTTGATGGGAGAGGAAATAGAAGGGCCTGTTGACTTTAGAGACTGACAGATCCTGTGTAGCTCTGCTACTTATAACCTGATGCTACCTCAATCAAACAACCATCGCCATTTCTCATGGGTAAAAACAATTAGGACAAAAATTACTACATCTGCCACCTGAGCAAGAATGCCTAAAGAATGCTCTTGGTATATGGCAGGTGTTGCTAATGTTCAGCTCCTCCCTTCTGTTTTTCTTTTTGCATGAAGAAGGCTGAAAGATTTATTATCTATCTATTCACCCATGCATAGATTAACTATCCATCTGACTTATTCATCTAACTCATTCACCCATCTATCCACTCACCCAACTACTTACCCATCCATCTATCCATCCACCCATCCATCCATCCACCCATCCATCCATCCACCCATCCATCTATCTCCTCTCTACTTTGTGTTAAGCATCATGTTGGTCTTTGCAATTGCACTGAATGAAACATCCTGTCCAAGCAGAAAGGCCTTTATATTGTGCTGGAAGACAGTCCCTGAGGAGGACACAGATCTAATAGTAACCCTAACACCGCTATCCTTTATCATAAGTCCCTACTGGCAGATCTCATGGACTCCTTAGACTCATTTTGACTGGATGAACTGTAAACTTTTACTTCTGTGTATCAGGGGTGTAGTGTATGTAAACATGAGTATGAATATGTGCAGATGTATACACACACGTGGAAGCCAGAGGATGACATCGGGCATCCTGCTTTATCACTCTATATCTGCCTAAGACAGAATCTCCCTCTGAGCCTAGAGCTAGGCTGGCAGCCAGGAAACCCCAGTAAGCCTCCTTTCTCTGTGTTCCCCAAGCTCTGGGGTCACAAGTGTGAAGGGGACATACTGAGCTTTTCCTGTGGGTGCTCAAACCAAGTGGCCAATGCCATTTGCCGTGGACTCTAAGCTGCTTTTTCCTGGCCAGAGAAAAGTATTTTTTTTCCCACCCATGCTGTTCCCATGCACGTGCTCCTGAACTCACAGACTGGCTTGTCTTCCACTGGCAATCTCTGACTAAGCCAGAGATTATCTATACGTGATAATTAACTCATCAAAGATCTCTAGGAAGCCCAGACAGGGAAGCCAGGAGAGTGGACAGGAAACCTTATCCCTTCCTGCCATGGCAGATTACTCCCTTCTGCCAGGGAACACTCTAGAGGCGGCCTCCACAGAACCTGGGGGAGAGATGTTCTGTCATGAGGTTGGCATCTACCCAGAGATTTGCCTCTCCAGGGGCAGGGCTGCAACCAGTGGGGTAAAGTCCAGAGGCGCCAGCTCTGAGCAACTACTGCCCAAGTAGACCCAGGTCTCTGAGGGACTCTATAAAAAGAAGGTCACTGAGAAGGCCTGGCCTAGAAAGCCATACTGTGGAGGGTGAGGCAAGACTTGCAATGAAGCAGTGGAATTCCTCAGAGCTGAATAAGGCAAGGGCATGAGATGGGGGTAAAACAGAGGCCAGCCGAGAACAGTAAAAGCTTCAGTTTAGAGCCTCCTATAAGAGCTTCTAGAGTAAGCTCTTTGGGGTCTGAGCCCTTGAATATTTTTACAGATGTGTACACAAACCAAGCTTGGACCCTTGTGTAAAATGGGGTATTCACCCCCTTTCCACCACCCACTTGACCTCTGCCAGTTAATTCTACTTATACTGAGCTGTACTGGCATCCTCCATGTACCAAGTTGATTTTCATCTCCCGCCTTCACTGCGCCAGAAGTCTTGGCTCTATTCGTTTAAGCCATGTGGGAGAAGTCCTCTGTTTTGGTAGTTCCTAAGGTTGACTTTTTCATCATTGTCAAAAAGCAGGTTCCTGGCTCCATTCTGGACATCTGGAGTCCACTGTGGTATGTGACAGTTTCTCTTGGCCCGATCTGTAGCCACCAAGTCCTTGCTTAGAAGTGGTTCCTCTTTTTGTATTTGCCTGTGTCTCGACAGAACCAAGCATCCTATACAGAGTCTTTGCGGATTTGTCCCAAAGTGTCCCCCAAGAAATAAGGAGTGGACTAAGCCGGGTTTAATTTCCCCCAAGAAGTTGTCTTCAAGGACCAGGACAAAGAAGAGTTGATGTATGCACATCTCTGGAGGGGCTTCACAGGCTGACTGCCTAGAACTCCAATCATTGTACATCCCTTTCCTTCTAAGGACTTCTCCACGTATGTCCCAATAAAGCTCATTTTGCTTATGTGGAACCTGACCTGACATAAGGTTTAGGGGAGTAGCTGGAAACCATCATTCTAATGGACATATAATCTTCACCATCCACGTGGCTGCATATCTAAGGAAACGGGCTCAGAGAGAGAGGTGTCCTTTACCTGTGAGATCTCACAGCTTAGCCAAACTCTTTAGAGAGACAGCAAAAGGAAAGAGATTTGGGAAGAAAAATTCTCCATATTCCCTTCTGTTCACAGAGATTTTCCTAGGATTTTCTAGCAGGGTTCCAAGGGTGAAGCTCTCCAGAGCAGGGCATGGGTAACACTCTTTCTGTTTCCCCTTCCTCCCTCTCTGCTTACAGGAGCTGGCTAGGAAGCTGCAGGGACATCAGCCCTTGGATTGGACAGCCTGAAGACCTCACGGAGAAGGGTCAGCACTTGAAAAATTCCTCAAGTCAAAGGGCTAGGGGCTTGGGTGCCACACAAGGCCCTCACTGTGTGTGCACATTGTTTCCCTGATAAAAGGGGCCGGGCCTGGGAAAACTGAGCTGTCTCCAGGCAACAGAGCTGGTGGATGGGGAATGTCCAGGCCCCTCCCCTCCCCCTGGACACTAGGGCAGGAAGAGAGGCAGGGAGGGAGGGGCAGAGGGGCAGGGCCAATGTCCAGCACAGAAGCCTACCAGGTGGGGTCAGGTGGAATACTGTAGTAGGTAAAGCAAGTAGCAGGTGACACCCCTTTTATTAGGCTCCCTCTTCCCATCTCGCCGCAAGTCCCTCACAGTCCTCCACATCAAGCAGTTGCCTTGTGGAGTGGGGAGCCTTGTTCCCGCAACAGGCATGAGATGTTCCCACAGACAGAGGGTCTCAGCAGGGAATCATGCATCTCCCCTTTAAGCCTCTTCCCTTACTTCAGGGCAGGCCCGATTGGCTCTAGCCGCATCTTAGAGAGTGACTGCTGGTTTGCCAGGGCCTAGACACCCCTCCTCCAGGGCTTCTGGATGCTGGCCCTCCAGCACAGCCAGCTGAACTGAAAAGCATGCCAAGCGGCTTCCTTCCCTCTGGCTCCCAGGGCTATTATATTCACAAGCAATTAGTAACTGCAATTAATTGTTAATAACAGTTACCATCCCGGGGCCTATTATATCAGGCTGAGCCGTGTACCAACCCCACCCATGCCATTATCTTTAGCCTTCATAATTAACCTTCCTGAAAGTTAGCCCGGAATTCTGCCTCATAGGGGAGGGATGTGAGGTTGGGAGGTTGGACTTGACTAAGATCTCACATGGGAGAGGGAAAGTAGGGGCCAGATCCCACAGTATCTAGGAATTTGGCTGGAGTCTGTCTTCTGCGCTGATCCCCCTTCCTGATGCCAATGGTAGAGGAAGCTGTGCTCCGAGAATGGGGCTCCCCACCCAAAGAGCAAGACACCTCAGAGGACAGTCTCTTGCTCATCACACATCTGTAAAGCCAGGCTGTACCACTTGTTTTCTTCTTCCCCGAGAGAAACACTGAATACTCAATGAAATCTGAATTTCAAATGGACAGCAAATACATTTTTCATGATTCACAGTATATACTTAGGCTCCGTCATTAAAGTGTTAACTTGACAACCTGTGTTTTTATCTACTCAATCCGACAAACCCTACTTAAGTGGTAATCTTGATTGCCAATTTGACAGGCTTTAGAATCACCATGGAAACCCACCTCTGAATGGTACCATCCTGTGAGCTGGATTCTCAGCTGGACTAACAAGGAGAAAGCCGGCTGAACACCATCATTCATCTCTTCCTGCTTCCTGACACCTGACACAATGTGACTGTCAGCCTTAAGCACCTGTGGTCGTATTTTCCCACTGTGATGAACTATCACCCTTAAAGTCTCAACCCACAAAATCACCTCCTCCCTCAAGCTGCTTCTGGTCAGGTGTCTGGTCACACAAAGGAGAAAAGCCACTAACACACCTTTCCACAGCTGCTGATGCCAACCCTGAGATCACACCCTTCCCCGATGCCTGCCCACAGATGGCAAAGATAGAACCAGAAGATCCTGACTACCATGGCACCAATTAGGCCTCCTGCAAGTCCTAGGAGACACAGTCCAAGGTGTCTGGCTGTCCTTGTTCCTCGGGCCAAGCAGCCAGGAGCCGTCTGACATCTCACTAGAATGCTGTAGTCTTCTTTTTACCACCCAGGGATGGCAGCAGGAACCTTGGGAGTAGCAAGAAAGTGCCGGGAGCCTTCCTGAATTCCACAGCACCACGTGTCTTCCGCGAGAACCTTCCCAAGACACCACAAGCTCTAATCTTCCGATGGCAGAAACAGAAGCTATTTGGTGCCTAAAGGTGGAACTCATATTGGAAGCAGAATACTGAGACTCAGCTGGAGAAATAGCACGTGCTGCAAAATTCACGTGAAAGAGATGAGAAGGGGCTTCTTCATCATGTCCCCTCGAGGTCAGTGAGGTAGGGAAAGGGATGGTGTTAACACCCACTTTACACACAAAGAAACTGAGGCTCACAAGCAAGCTGGCAGAGACATAGAGAGGATGACGGTAAAGCATGGGTCTTAATTCTCAGCTGCCACCTATCAGACCCAAATTCTCCAGAATTTATTCAATTTTCCATTTAATTCCCATAGAAAATAATGTCTGGCATGTGTTCCTGGAGGTGACAACCTTAATATCAAAGGGAAAAGAACGGTAGAGCCCCTGCCTGAGCTCCCTTGGTACTTTAAAGAGAGGAAAAAATATTCTGTGTGTCCACGTGCAATTTCTCCACAAGGTTCACTTTGCCAGTCTGCGACCATGAGTGTCTGGATGTCTGCAAGGACTCCCATTCCTCCTGGCACCTTAACACTCAGCTACTCAAAGGGCTCTGTCTGTCAGGGTGAGGCGCCCGGCTGGGGGAGGGCACTTCCCTCCAGGATGAGGCCACCAGGCTTCTGCACTCGGCCAGTGAGGTGTGAATGGGGTTCTGCCACCATTCTCTCAGCTGGGCTGTCTGAGGCTGGATATGTGTGCGTGCAAAGGAGGAGGAGGCAGGGTCAGAGCCTGCGCACATGCGGCACAGGAGGTCCTGGGCTTCAGGTGCAGCTGGGAGAACAGCAAGAACATAGTGACACCCAGGCTTGTCCTCAAACGCCCTAGCGGGATCCCAAGATGCCAGGAACACCTCTTTGGTTTGGGGCACCGAGCCTCAAGCTTTCTTACTTATAAAACAGGAATAGTATTAGTACCCACGCAGCGATTAGGACGACTAAATTGGAGAAAGGGTAAAAAACACCTAGCACAGTGCCTAGTGACGGGGAGTGCTTGAGATTGTCAGTGTTCGTCTGAATTGACAGAATTGACTCATCTAGAGTCACCCGAGAGATGGGTATGTCGGTAGGGAGTATCAAAATTATGTTAATTGATGTGAGAAGACCCATCTTAATTGTGGGAGGGACCATTCCCTAGACTGTTTAATGTGGAGAGAACAAGCTGGGTGGTAAATGCTCTCTCTCTAACTACGGGTTCCATATAACCATGTTCCTCAAGTTCCTGCCTCTGAGATCCCCCTTGGTGAAGGACTCAGCCTGGAACTCTGAGCCGTAATAAACCAGTTCTTTCTTAAGTGGCTTTTGTTAGAGATATCAGTCCATCTATAAATGTTGTTCATGTAACACTGGGGACAGGATCTGGTCCTCCGAGAGTCCCCAGTAGATCCTTGCGCATCTTTACTCTTCTGTTTCATCCACACTGCCCAGCATCTCGTCATGCCGAACACAGAAGGCTTGGGTAGGAAGACAGCTCCTGCTCCCCTCCCAGCCCAGCCTCTTGTCTGGACTCCTCAAGCAGGTGTGTAGATCTTCTGCAGCTTCCTCACCTGGAAAACAGCCCCTGGTAGGTCTACTGGGAAGTGCCGGTGAGCAATGCTATGTACTGATAGTGCCTATAACTTCTTAGGTGTAACCACTACCGCCTGGTTTCTAAGGCAAACTAGTGTGGCTACTGGGATTAAAGGTGTGAGTCACCACTGCCTGGTCTGCAAGGCTGACCAGTGGGCTGTTTTATCCTCTGATCTTCAGGCAAGCTTTATTTATTAAAATATAAGTGAAATATCGCCACACCTGTCACTAAACCATGCCTCCAGTAGTGTTGCCAGAGGTTCTCCAGTGACCCTTGCCCTGGCTAGGTTCACCTCTACAAGCTGCACCTCAAAGTGTTCAGCCATGAATCCTTGCAGCATGGCTCAAAGGGACAGCATCTCCCTACTGGTTCTCTCCAGGGACAGGCTGCCAAGCTGCCTTCTAAATATTTGTGTTTACACCTGCAGACTAATGCTGGTTCTCAGCCCTGGCCAGAAAAGCTCCATTTTTGCAGAAGACGCCACTTAATGCAAAGATTAATATCTGGTCTAAGTGACTGATGAGCATTCATCCCTAATTGGGGCATCTATATCATTCCCACATCAAGGCCTGGGAGTGTCCCAGAGGGAAGGGCAGATAGAACTGAAGACTGGGGGGGGGGGCTGTCATGAAACATTGCCATCCAGACACGACATTACTGTAACCATGAACACACAGCAGCCTTGGAGACTTGGGTAATATTGGACCCTGCCGCATTCCATCGTAGAGAGAAGAGGTGCCCATAAGACCCCGCTCTTTCCTGAGGGGCTGATGACTGCTAATGGTTGCCATAAGGGGTCGTGTCATTTTCTCCAAGGGTATTGTCACTGAGGGACTAGGTGGGAAGAAAATTAAGAAAAAATACAATAAAAGAAAGGCAAGGTCCCTTCTGCATTGTTCTAGGCATTTCGCAGGTGGAACTGAGGGAGCCCGCGGGTTGAAATAATCTGCAAGCTGCGCTCCCAGAAAAGGCATGGGTTCCCGCAACACCCTCTGCTTGCAAGGAAACCTCATGAGATAGATTGGCCCTGGCCCAGGAAAGGGAAGACAGCTTACAGGGCTCAGCCTGAGAAGGGTCAGGAAGGGGACAGCAGCGTGTCTGTGGGGATGGGGATGGCCCAGACAGTAAGTGCCCACCTCATTATCATCTCAAAAGGGAAGGAAGGAGCTGTGGGAGCTAGCTTCTTCTCTTTTCACAACCTCCTCCCCGCTAGAGATCTTCACACAAAGGAGGAGGAGCTGGGAAGAAGCTGGACCTGGAGGCAGCCGGCCAGGAGACGCGGAACTATGGGACTAGCCCGCCACCTGGTGGCCACTTTTGGTAGTTGCGGCCAGGCATTTTTGGAGAACTCTGTAGGCAGGATTGAGAATCTTCTGGTGTCTGGAAACAGTTTCCCTACGTAGCCAGTGCTGGCCTTGAACTCACAATCCTCCTAACCCCAGCGTCCTGAGTGCACGGATTTCAGGAGTGCACCACCACAACCAGCAAGACCCATTTTAGGCACCCAGTGAACATCAGTTTGGAGATGACTGGGTAATACTGGGTGGTTAGAAAGACTCAAGAAAAGAGTTCAAAGGAGAAGCTGATGGGTCTGTGCTGGGAAGTTTCTCAGTCACAAATATTCAATGACCGTGGAACCAACTCCTAGGCGAGCCCACGAACATCAGTTTCTTTTCCCCACCAAAGGGCAAGAAGGACGCCAGAAACCAAACGCTGTTGTTCCAATTAAAGGGTGAGCAAGTGATAGATGTTTAGACACACCGAGAGACTACTTAGGCCAAAAGTGTATCTCCAGCAAGGGGGCAGCACCTAAGATTTATACACTCCTCATTCCTGTAGATTAAGGAGATTGATGACCAAAAGACAAAATGTAAACGCTACTTGGATGGGTCCCTGCCTTGTTCACTGTGCCGTGCCACAGTACCACATGTTCTATGGGTAGACATAGAGCAGTAAATCTGAGGCAATCAACCATAGGCTAATCAAGAAGGCATGGCCAACAGGAAACGGGCACAGGGGGATAAACCCTGCCCTTTCTGCACAATACTGGGGATAAAGACACAAGCCAAGAATGCTTGGAAGGTGCTGCTGCCATGATTGGTGTCGTGCAGAGAGGCCACAGTCCTCTATAATAGCAAGCATATATATTTAAATGACATTGCTGGGTACTTTTATATTAACTTAGGCATTACCGACTTCCATAAAGCCCCTTTATGAGGTAGGTACTGCATTTAGGCACAGCAAGTTACAAGAGCCACACAGCTGCAAGAGGGCTTGGGGGACAGGACAGGAACTCTGCCTAGCTGTTACCACACCATGGTACAGGATCTCCATTATTAAACTCCATTTCCAGACAGGAAGCAACTTTCTTAGGTAAGACAGCCAGTGAAGAATAAGGCCAGATGTCTGGTTAGGGGCCGTGGAGACGGCTCAGTGGATATACTGTTTGACTTGTAAGCAGGGGTACTGGAGTTCAGATCCCTGAATCCATGTACAAGCCTGGCAGGCTGGTGGCAACCTGTAATCCCAGCCCTTGGAAGGCAGAGTCAGGGAATCCCAGGGTGGCAGGGGCGGGTGATGGATGGGGTGGGGGAGGTAAACTGGTTAGCTCATCCAGCAAGGGTCAGTAAGCTCCCGGTTGACTGAGAGTTCCTGCCTCTAAACAAAGTGGAGACCGGTCCAGGAAGACACTTGAAGTCAACTTCAGGCCTCTACACAGAGCATATTTTTTTAATACACAAACATGAACCCACACACACAAGGACACACAAGCACACACACCACACAGATAGATTTATATAAAAAGAAGTTGGTCTAAATAGCAACTTGAGAACTTTGCTTGTTCAGAAAGGTCATATGGTTCCCATGCTGTGTTTCTAGAACACTCGCAGCACCCATACCAACCACTTTAAGATGTTTAAAGTATGCACACAGAACTTCCCAGACCTGGGGTCTCTGTTTATTTCAGAGCTGTTAAATGTGGGGTTTGCAGGTGGGGCTCCGTTCATATAAGGTCCCTAGAGAAAAAGGCACACAGCTTCTCTTTGGTGAACCCCTCCTTCTCCAGCTAGCCTCAGAAACCATATAAGCCTTTTATAGCACTTGATTTTCTCTCTATTCTGTCCTCCTGACAGGTGAGACAGCCCCATGAGGGCTCCATCCCTGGAGCTGCTTACCAGTCTGTGTGGGCATCGTCGATCACCAACAAGATCCTGGGTCTCTGAACCACGGGTGTGACAGGAGTTAGTGATTCCATTAACCCCGAGGGGGTCTGTGGGGTCTGTTTCACGGCACTGGAGAAGGAGCTGAACAGGCTGGATCCTGGAGAAGAGAAGGAGGCAGCCAGGGGCTGGGGGTGCCTCCTCTCAGTGGCCGGGGATGCTGGGGAGCTACTGGAGCTTTCTGGGCGCTGCAGGTCTGGCATGTAGCCATTGGGCAGGTTGGCCACAAAGCTGCTGTCAGACAGACGCCTCCGGAGGAAGTTCATGGCTGCGATAGACGGGAAGCCTCCGTCCACACAGGGGAACTAGGTGAGGTTCAAGGTGCAAGTGGCCAGCAACAGGGAGCAGGAGGTGTGGGGTCAGAGGAGCTCAGAGGTTCTACACACCAGAAGTGGGCTTCCCAGAATTCTGTTTACCTGTTGGAAACAATCCAGTAAGCACATTAGTGGAACCAAACGCCTCCCCTTTAAAAGCAAACAGATAAAGAGCATTTCCATGTTTCCGGCCCACTGCTGGTGGCTTTGCAAGCTGGGACACACTTTTAGAGACTATTTGGCAATATGCCTTAAAAGTATACAACTTCCAATTTCAGGAATTCTACCCTAAGAAATATAATCTCAGTAACAGGTAAAACCCTCATGCATACATAGACATATCACAGCCTTACCAACACTTTAAAATACTGAGAAGCCACTCAGCATTCAGTCACAGGGTGACACAGCCACTCAGTGGACTGTTTGTCTATTCAAAGAGGGTTCAGATGGAGCATCTTTAGTAACAATACTGTTTCGTATTGTAAACTTAAACACGTCAAGCCTGCGCTCGCTAGCCCATGCCAGCAGCATTCACAGCTATACTGGAGGCAGAGACAGGTAGATCAATAGTTCAAGGTCTGCCTGGGCTATAATGAGTCCAAGGCCAGCCTGAATAACTTAGTAAAAGTCTCTCTCAGAACTAAATGACAAATAAAGATATAAAAATGTTTAAATGGCTGGGGCTATAGTTCAGTGGAGAGGGGCCTAGCATGCAGCAAACTCTGAGTTGCATCCCAGCAACTGAAAAAGAAATAATCATAATACAAAATTACATGTATAGAATAACTACAGCCATATAAAAGTATCACAAATTGGAAATTATAAATAAATCACAGCAGTGAATATATTTTGGTAACATATGTTATTTGACCTTTTTCTATTTATGTCTTCCAAATGTTCTTGAATGTATAATGTTGAAGATTGAGATGCCCCCCCCCCATTAAGTTCATGTGTTGAAGATCTGATCTCCAGTGAGAAGAGATCTGGAGATGAGGCCTTTGGGGGGTGACTGGAATTGGGTAAGCGTTGATGATGGAGCCACGGAATGGGAGTAGATCTCTTTTTATGAGGGACACACTCTACGCCTAGAAAGAACACAAATAAAGACAGTCATCTACAAGCTAGGAGGTGGCCCTCACCAGACCCCACCAGGCTACATCCTACTGTCAGACGTCCGGATTGTGAGAAAATAAATTCCTGCTGTTTAAGCCATATGGTCTGTGGCGTTTTGTTATGGTAACTGAAACAGACTACGCACACACACAAATTTCTGGAAATCATTTATTCCATTTGTTTACTGTTGGATTCAGTGTGAAAGTGTGTGTATTTGTGTGTGTGTGTGTGTGTGTGTGTGTGTGTGTGTGTGTACTTGCACTCCGTGGGAGCCAGAGAACAATGTGCAGGCAGGTATGCGTTCTCTCCTTCCACTCTGTGGGACTGGAGACAGAACTCATGTGCCTTTACTGTCTGAGCTCGAGCCATCTCACCAACCCAAGAATAATTTTTAAAACTTCAATGTTTATTTGAGATTGAGAATAAGGGCTACTTAAGCCACAAAACTGAACTATATGTTTCTGTCATATTTTTACATGTTATTATTGTAAATTTTACTTTAAGGAAAACTTGAAGTCTTTACAGTCCAATTCTTTGTTAAATAATAAGGTGGGGGTGGTGTTGGCTTGCTTCTGCCACCGCAGAAAGTTCCCCTGTGCCCCTTTGTGGTCAAGCCACACCTCCTCAAGGCACTAGTGTACACTGCTGTGCCTGGATTTTTACCTGGGAGCTAGAGACCACAATTCTGCTCTTCACATTTCCGTGGGAAGAACCTTACTGATGACGCCACCTCTGTAGCCCTGAGACTAACTTTATGTCTCAGACCCATCTCAGTGATGTTCTGTTGCACTTGACAAAAACATATATTTAAAAATACTTCCCATTGTTTTGTGTCAGGTTCCTCAGAGAGGCCTCTCTCCCTGTAGTGTCTTAAGTCGGGTCTATTAAAGAATGCCACCCCAATCAGCAACTGTCAGCAAGAATGAGAAACAGAATTGGTCTGAGGGAGGGGTGGGTATGTGGTGCAGTTTCAGCAAAGCCTTGGCTGATCCTCTTGAGAGAAACTGAAACATCTCCTGACTCCCCACACTCCTCCCTCTGTTTGTACGCTGCCCATTAAACCATTACACCCACAGCTCTCTGCCTTAGCTGGAGCTGCTCTGGGCCAAGCTTTCTGTTTTACCTGGGCAGATGTGGGTGGCTACCTCCCCTTAAGGCAGGGACTCACTTCTATAGTGTATCTACTTTTTGTTTCTTTCTAGCAACATCAAGCATTTTCTTTGAAACATTTGTGCAAAGTTCATGATTACCATCTGTGAAGAGGCTAACCCTAACAAGCTACTGGTCACTCCTGAAATTCAACTGCCTTTCTTTTTAAATTACCGGATGAAAAGTTTGTCAAATACTTCAGTTGAAGAGACCGTGCAGTTTATTTAACAATCTCTTTTGGGGGAACTCTGGTCTACCTTACACTGGTAGGAATTCAACCATTACCACCAAACTTGCCTCCTCTAAACTTTTCTGTCTGCTGGAAAGCCCTCTTTTTATTCTGAGTTAGAGCCTCACTATGTAACCCAGCCTGAGCTTGAACTCTCAAACACCCACCCTCAGCTTCCCAAGTAACCAAGTTTACACGAGTGTCCCTCCAGGCATGCCTCCTTATAAACTTCTGATCAACCCCAAGTACAGGGGTTCTCTCGTAACCCTTACTACTACAGCCCCAGGAAGATTTAGATCTGTCAAAGACAATGTAACAGATGAAGCAGTAGTTATCTATGGCTTGAAGTCTGTGCTAATAAAGACCTTGGAGTGACCTTGTTGAGAGTAAGGTATCATAAAACAGAATAACTGGAAAGTCCTATATGAAGAAGTGACTTTTTTTCATAACAGTATTTTTCTGGCAGATGATGTGATTTTTTGATACATATTTTCACTATGGGATGATCAAATTATGTAAACAAACAAAACTATCTCAGGTACTTAGAATTTTGGGGTGGTGAAAGCATTTAAAATACCCTTTGGCAGTTTGAAAATATGAGACATGTTCTTTAATATTAAACATCTGTAGTCCTTCAACGGGCAGCTGAAGCTCATTCTTGCCAGTTTCAACTCTGATCAACATCACCCAGTCTCAATCCACATCTTTCCTCTACTTCTCAGAGCCAGGGTTGGATGCTTTGAACTCTTAGATGCCCCACTTGAGGCCATATAGTCTGTGTTCTTCTGCACCCTGCTTACTTGCCTTAATATAGCATCCTCCAGGTTCATCCCTACTGAAAGAAACAGGAGTTCCCTCTTTTTTAATGACCTAATAGTATTTCATTATCACCAACACCACACCCTCTGACAATGAAAGCAGGTTGATATCATACCTTGCTCATTGTTCATAATGCTGAAATGAACACAGGAGAGTCACTATGTCTAGCTCTTTGCCAAGGTTTCAGTTTCTTTGGCTATGCACCCAGAAGTGAGACTGCTGAACCAAACGATAATTCTATTTCTTGTTTCCTGAGACGCCCCAACACTGTTTTCCATTAATGACTACATGAATTTACATTCTCATTCACAGGATACAAGTCTCCTTTTTCCATGCATTTAATTTTTAAAATTATATTTATGCATGCACATGCCACAACATGTGTGTAGAGGTTAGAGGACAACTTGCAGAAGTCAGTTCTTGCCCTCTACCGTGTGGGTCCCAAGTATTTAACTCAAGCCACCAAACTTAGCGCCTTTACCCACTGAGCAATGTTGCTGGCCTCAGCACGCTTTCATATTGCTTATAATAAACATTCTATCACATGTGAGGTGTCTCATTGCACCCATTTGCATACCCCAGATGATGAGAATTGGTCTTTGGTCATCTTTGGGTCTTCTTTTGAGAGATGTATATTCAGGTACTTTTTATATTTTTAGAATAGGTTATTTGTTTTCTTGCTGTTGAATTGAGATCTTATACATTTTTGGATGCTAGCCTCTTAACAGATAGATGTTTATAAATTCTTAGAAACCTTGACTGTAAATGCCCAGCTTTACTCCTGGGCTCTCTGCCCTTTTCCAGATCAATCTCCATTGTTGCTACACTTTATAAACATTTACTTTTTCCCATTTTATGCATATGAGTGTTTTGCTTGCATATATGTACCACAGGTGCCTGGTGCTCACAGAGGCCAGAAGAAGGCATCAGATCCTAGTAACTGTAGCTACAGTTGGTAGTGAGCCATCACGTGGTGCTAGGAACTGAATCCAGGTCCTCTGCAAGAGTAGCCAATATTCTTGACCTCTGTGCCATCTGTTGGGAACTATGTCATACACTTTTAATTATTTTGCTTTGTAATAGATTTTGGAGTCAGGTAAAAGACAACGCCTTCTCCTTTCTTTTTTTTTTCATTTTTACTTATTTATTATTTTTCAGAGATGAAGATCAATGCCTGTGACCTGTCAAGGTAAGAAGATGTGTTACCTCCAAACAACAAGAATTATACAAAAATTTCCAGAAGTCTCAGAAATTGGTGGTGATAGGAAAAAGAAGTAGAACTCTTCACCTCACACTCGCTCCTGTCCCTGCGGTCATCGGCGTCCCTCCTCCACTCCGGGAGACCTGTCCTCTGTCCTCTGGGAGAGGTAAAAACAAGGAGTCACTGACATCTCTATACCAAGATAAGGTGAGCAACATTGGGAGCAAGAGGGGTGGGTACACATTTACTTTGCTCAAGATTTCTCTGTGTATTTAAGATCTTTTGTGGCTGGATAACATTTCTATTTTGGTCAAAGGTGATACCGGAATTTTGATAGGGGTTGTATTGAATTTAGACTGATTTTGGTGGCATGGACATTTGAACAATATTGACACTTTCTGTCCATGAACATAGGGGACCTTATCATCTATTTGGGTCATATTATTTCCATTAATATTCTTCTAGTTTTGTCACTCATATTTTTCACTTCTTTGGTTAAATTTATTGTTAAATATTTTTGATGATATTGTAAAATAATTTCATGTCATAGAGAAATTCTGCTAGTTCTGTGTGTTTTGCATCTTGTGGCTTCATTACATTTTAAAATCAGTTCCTTTGGGGTGTGTGAAATACTTAAAAGTTTTCTATAAAGGAGATTGTGTTACCATAAAACCAGAGACAATTCCCTTGGTATGGTCATGAGTCTTTAAGATGAAGAATGAGGAGACCATGTATGTACAAACTCCCTATGGTAGGAAAGACAACGGCACATCTGAAAAAGAGAAAGAAGGCCCACTCTACTGGAGGGAAAAACACAAGTTCACAAGAAACTATTTCGAAGAATAGAGACAGATTAGATACCTGATCAAAAAAGGCCATATTGAAAATAATTCTGGCTTTGGTACACCAGTGACAGAACTCTATAGAAAGGTTACAGAGAGGAGGGTCCCAGGGAGCCTTCTTGGCTGTGAGACACAGACTGTGGAGGACTTAAGTGACTGCTCTTCCTTAATCAGGGTTTCAATTTTCCATGCTTCTAGCCACACAATGTTAGCCAAGGTCCAAAGATTTTACATTTGAAAGCTCCAGAAACATTCTACTCATGTGTTCTAAACTGCACATTGTTCAATGTGGTGTGGAAAAATCTCATACTGGACTCTTCTACCCCACTGCCCAGCGTACGCACACTGTGTAACGCTACCTCCCATCAGTCGCCTAGACCCCATCTTTTCCACCAGAATTCGATGATCACAATATAGCAACTCTTGTGTTTAAACGACCGGTATTTTTATTTAATGGCTGCAAAGTGCAAAAGCAGTGACATTGTCACATACTGGCCACTAGAGGGCGGGAGTGGCCACATTAGATTAGAAAAAAAATCTTAACATCTTTTCTCTGAAAGCCTCGCAAGCTTACTTCTCAGATGCTGAGGTGGGAAAGGGGAGTAGTAAGAAGGATGAAAACAGGTTGGCTCGGCTGTAGAGCCTGAAGAGGGATGATCACAGGGTCAGAAGCTTTGCATCAAAGTGGCAGGAGCTTTGTGGAGTAAGGAGAGTCATCCCACAGTCCAGGGAAGAGAGCAGGTATCTCTGCGCAGAGGTGTCAGGGAAACTTGGGTTCATTTCCTTGCTCACCCTCAGGTGGGTTTATGCTCCTGGGTTCCCACCTAGGATCCATCCACTCTGAGGCCAGAAACCTCACATTTTGGCTTCTCATTTTCCAATATAGGTTTCAGATGCTCATTCCCTTCCTCCTGTCAATCCTATTTGGTCTGCAAGATCCAACAAACTGACTCCAATGGTGGTTCTTACCCAGAACAGGCCTCTCTCAAACACACTGAAGAAAACACAGTCCCAACACTCTGGTGTTAGACACAGGCAGACAGAATCAGTTAGCCTGAAGGTTGAGCTTGCTGAGTTCTGCTACTCCCTGCCCACAGTGTCTCAGAAAAATTAACTCATCTCCCCGTGCTTCAGTTTCTTTGCAGAATTCGGATGATAGTGCCTACCTCATAGGGTTCTTATGAGAACTAATTAAGGTGACTAATTAAGGTGTCTGAAACAGTGCCTGGAGTGTGCACTAGGCGGTCCAACAGAGGTAGGGAGGGCGTCATGGTGGGGCTGCAGGATTTGCATGACAGTGAGCTCACAGCTACTAACACCTAGGCCGGTGAGGCTACTGGTATTGAGCGGATCAAAATGGTGCCAAAGGGCTTGTGAAATATTTGTCCTTTAAGTTAACACAGATTAAATGGACTTACTGGGTATCTAGTTCTATGAATTTTGACACATTCTTGTAACCACTGAAACTCAAAACAGGTCAATCTGTCATTCCCTATGAAACCTCTGTCCAATGCCCCTCCAAGGTCACTCACACAGAGCTCTGCCCACTGACCCCTGAACTGCCTACACTGGTAATTTAGATGAGGAATATGCAAAGCTCCCCTAATTTCTTAATCAACAGGGAAAGACAATGAATCCCAGAATGGATCTTCCTGGGTGTGCTTCCTGCAAACTGGCTGTTCCCTCCACAGGAAGTCCCTCCAGATGCCTGCCCAGCCTCCTTTAGGTATTCCTAAATGCCACCCTCTAGAAGAGGATTCCCTTGGGATGCCTCCAGCAGTACAGCATCCACCACTTCTATTCTGCCGACACTGCTTTCTGCTTGCACTGACAGAATCCAAGTGCCTCAAGATCAGACACCACTGTGTGACCCGTGCCCTGGCATATTCTGAGCACTTAGGACAGTGCTGGCACATAGTAGGACTTAGGACAGTGCTGGCACACAGTAGGATAGCACTAACCAGTGAGTGAGTGAATCTATATAAAATTACACGGACAAAGTTCAGCTACCTCCATGAGTTTTCTGTGGAGACTAAGTGTGTTACTATACTAAAGAAAGCTCTCTAGGTTTCTGACACACACCTCAGCTAACCAAGCACCATTCTGCTGGAAGAGTAGCCATCTTCAGAGTTTAGTGGCCACCCCTCCGTGCAAACATACCCGGATTCATATCATGTCCCTCACTCCACCCACCCTCGGCTCCATGAGTGAACACTAAATGGAACTGTTCTTTTTCCCCTGATTTCCCCCCCCCCCCTTACGAGAAAGTCTCTGGTTAGAAAGTTTAAAAATTCCTAGGAGCAATATGGCCTGGACTTTACCAATATATTGATAAGTGTGGGTACAGTCAGTGTCTCAGGGGAGGTAGGAAACTCACAGACTGTTTTGGTTGAAGTTAAGAGACACTTAACCTTCTGGAGAAAAGGTCAAGTGCCAAGGGACCGGTTCCAGCGATATTTGCGGATGTCTTGGGACTTTGGAGCACAGAGCTAGACGTATCAGCATGAAGGTGCCTGCTGATGTTGAAGAGTTCAATCCCACAGGTCTTTCTCCTGAGAGTGGGGCCTTTTCTCCACAATAAGAGCACTGTGGGTACCCAAAGATTTTTAGCTATGAAATGATAAATTTTAGCCTTCTGCACCCTCTTTCTCCTCTTGAGGAAGAGCAACCAAGGGTTCTGGGAAATTTTGTGAGGAGTCAGTCAAGTGAAATCTTTCATTTGTTGCTAATCCCCCACCCCCTTCTGAAATACATTCAAATACAGACATGCCCCAGAAAATCTCGAAACTCAGGACATGGAAGTAAACATTTACATTTAATAAATTGAGGCATTTGCTAAATCCTGTGAAGGTTACATGGCTAATATGACTGATCTATCTACAAAACAATCATAGAGTTTATATACACAAAGAATCTGCAGAACCCTCTGGGCATCAACATCCAGGACTGGGGCCTGTTCTTCATTCCAGTTTGCCTCTGATTTATCCAAACTTCATTATCTGAGGGTCATGACCCAAATCCCCATGGTGGGGAAAGCTTGGAAGCAGGAGTACGAGGGGGCTGGCCACTCTGCATCCCAGTAAGGGAACAGAGAAGTGTGGATGCTGGTGCCTCTCTCTCTTTCCATTTTAACTCAGTCCACAAAAGGGTGCTGCCCATATTCAGGGTGAGCTGTCTACCCTCTTCTGTGAAACCTCTCTGGGAACGTCTTCATAGAATACCTTAAGGTGCAGATCTAAACCCAATTGAGTTGATAATTAAGACGAACCACGGTACTTTACAAAGGATCCACTGTGGTTTGTCTACAAATCTGATTTGGGGAAACACTTCTCCAGACCACTGTCTTCTTGCTAGAGGCTATGGATCAGATGCCCAAGTGGCCAGCCCTAGAGGAGAGAGAGTTGCTGGAGTTCCCTGTGACAAGTGACTATCTGGAAATTGAAGATCCCTGCCTCGGCTCATCATTGAAAGCATCACTTTCAAATCACTGTAAACAAAAACAGAAACAAAGCAACAGAGGGATCTTTCACAAGTTGAGGACTATGATAGTTAATCTTGTCAACTCAATGGGCTTTACCGTCTTCTGGAAACAAGCCTCTGGGTATGTCTTCAAGAGATTGTCTAGATTGAGTCAACTGAGTGGAGACCCATCTTAACTGCAGGCAGCACTGTTCCCTGGGCTGTGAAAAGGAGCTGGGTACCAGACTCCATCTCTTGCTGCTTCCTGACTGTGGATGCCTTGTGATCAGCCACCTGATACTTACTTCTGCTGCCACCTTTGCAGTGATGGGCCATACACTCAAATTGTGAACCAGTATAAGCCCTTTGTTCCTTAAGCTGCCTTTTGTCGGGGTATTTATAACAACAAAAGAAACTAACAAGGGATGACTGTATAATAAGATCCTGATGATGGTGATGGTGCTTAGGAATATGGTGATGTTGCTGGGGTTGGCTATTTATTGGGCTTGAGGTCCTAGTTCTGTGGAAATGGTCCAAGAGATGGGACTCTCCTTCCCAACAACTCAGACCAGAAGATGCTATCACACCTCCATTTTTACTAATGTACAAATCAAGAACCAGAGATATTTTGGTCACTCAGCTTGCCAGACACTGACCCATTAGCTCAAGTCACCCATCCTCCACCTATGAGTCAGGTGAGATATCTACTCAGTGTTGGCAACTATTGGCAGAGCAACTCAACCCCACCTCTTCCAGTTCTGGTGGCCACAATCTTGAACATCTAGCAGCCTTCCTCTTTATCGCATGAGGATTTGAGCCCTAACAGGCTTGACGCCATGGTCCATGGGCATTCCACTATACCATGGTACCCTAGTCCCATTGGAATCTGGCTTCTCAGGTGCTTAAGTTGGACTTGACCATTTATACAGAGGTGCTCCGAGACCCTGTTCTTGTACTCCATTGCTCACACAGTGATTTCACAACTGTGTGAAAAACCCTTCTCTAGCATGTCCTTCCCTATGCTCCTTGCACTTTCTTCAGAAATTTATTCTGTTCATGCTCTCTGGGCTCATTGCCTCCTCTGGGAAGATTCTGGTGCTACTCACCAGTTACCAATTAGGTCTAAAGCTGCTTGCAATGATGCCTTCTGAATACACTCATCATTGTAGGTTTGAAGAAGAGGTCCTGAGCTTGGCTCTGAGCACTAAGGTACCAAGGCTGGTAGCACATGCGGCCTTGGTCTTGTTGAACTGGAAACAGCATCAGGTAGAGAGGAGCCAATGAGATGCCTATACTGCCGCAATTTGGAAATAAGTAAATAAGTAAACAAGTTAGCCTTCTTCCTAAAGACAAAGGGACCTCATGGCTTACAGTGTTCCTGAGAGTACCAAAAATTGCGATGAGAAAATACTAGTTGCCTTGGAAATTTGCATGATGCTTCTGCCAGAGGAAATAACATACACAAAATGTGTTAGTTGTCGTTTGTCTCAACATCCACAGAGAAGATATATCTATATATTTATATCTATCTATCATTTGGAGAGAGAGAGAGAGAGAGAGAGAGAGAGAGAGAGANAGAGAGAGAGAGAGAGAGAGAGAGAGAGAGAGAGAGAGAGAGAGAGAGAGAGAGAAACAGACATAGAAAAGTAGACATGGGCAGGAAGAGGCACATGAAAAGACAAAGACAGAAAGGGAGGTAGACAGATGGAGGAACACTCACCGAGAACACTCCTGATGAGCCAGACTGAGCCTACTCTGCCTTCAATCCTACACCTTCAGCTGCTGGCCAGGAGCCCCCTGCCTAGGGCAGGGCAAATGACCAATTGGCAATGCTCCTAAAGGCCAGGTGCCGGCCTAATGAAGAAGTTAGAAAATGCACTTGGGAAAGCAGACAAGGCATGGCTAAAAGTCATCCCGGTGAATGGGTCCAAACGGAGCTCCTGGTGTCCTGCCTCACCCCTCTTGTCCACTTCCACTTCAGTAATGACCCTACTCAGACACACTGGCTGGCAATTCAGGAGTCTGCAAGCTTCTCTCCTCCCCTCCCACACACAGCCACCACCACCCAAAACAGTCTGATTCATTTGCTTTTTCCAAACCCATAGGCACAGTCCCTAGACAGATTCACTCACCCCCCAGCAGTCTGTTAAGACCTTTTGACCATTTTCATGCCCCGGCCCCTCTACCAAGTGTACTTAGGAATTTGAGATCCTTTCACATCCTTAAGGAGCTAACACAATCGGGAACCTCTCCTTACTCACTTTCCACACCAAAAATAAATTTCCTTTATTTCCCTGATAAAGGAAATTTCCTCATAGTTTCAAATGAAATACCCCCCATCGGAACACCGATTGAACATTCATTTGAGAGGTTCTGGTGGAGATGCCTAACTGGAGGGAACCCATCATGAAGGGATATATCCCTGGGTACTGTATCTTGTCCTGGGCTTCTCTTTTTTCTTGCTCTGCTTCCTGGCTGCAATGTTGTGAGCTACTGGGTTCCACTCTGCCTTTTCCACGGTGATGGAATGAGAACTCTGAAACCACAGGTCAAACCTCCCTCCCTCTCATTGTTTCTGTTAGGCATTTGATCACAGTGACACAAATGCCCCCAATGACCTAAACGACCCTACTAGAAGGCAGTGGTCAGACTTCCTGTCACATGCCCTCAGGCCTCTGAATTAGCCATTTCTCCTAAGATTTCTTCTCCAGCTCCTCCTTGCCACACATATCCTACCTTTATTATCATTTCCTCATTTGTTCTCTAGCCAGTCTGATCATGTCCTGTGCTGTCCCAGCACCCACTGCTGCCCACAATACGACTATGCAGTATTTCCCATCAGGCACTTCCAGAAAAAAAGCTGAGATCTCTGTTCTCACTGCCTTGCCCAGGATCTGGCATACAGAGCCCACACATAGTGAACACGGAGTTGAAGCCTGTTGAGGATTTGAGGTCTGTGGGTGGTCGCCAGCGATCTCAGTCCGACTAGGGACGGGCATGGGAGGAAGTGTCTGTGCAGAACAGAACCCCCACACTGTGGCACCTCTACCTCATGGCTGTTTTCCTGATGGGGAGAGCTACGGCTCGAGCATGGTTGGTCTCCACAAAACTTTCCTCCCTGGGTAGTGTTGATAGGTAGAGCCCAATAGAAGGTGTTTAGGTCCTTGGGATGGAAGCTTTGTGAATGTATTAATACTGTCCCCCCATGAATGAGTGGGTCCTCACTCATGCAGGACTGAGTTAGCTGTTAAGGACAGTTTTATGTCCCTCTTGCCTGCAGGAACTTGCACCCCACTCTCCTGATGTGTGATGGGATCCACCATGCGTGGATGTACACTGGGGTTCTCACCAGGCGTAGCAATCTCATCTTGAACTTTTCTGTCCATTACTGTGAGCTAAACACATCTCTTTTCTTTGCAAATGATCCATTCTGAGGATTCTGCTACATCAGCAGAAATCTGACTAAAGCAAGAAAACTTGGCAGACTGGTTTGTCCAGGGTCACTTAACTCAGGAGAAGGACAGGTTAGACCAGAGCACCGGTCTCTTGAGTCCTTAACAAATGCATTTATATGCCTCCAAAATCACCTCAGCTAACACGCAAGGGTGTCATGAATACTTGCTAGTCATTGTACAGTCTCCCAACAAGGAGAATTATCTCTGAATCAGCAACTAGCACCCACCATGTGGCTGGTTATGAACTCTGAGACTGAACTAAAGACAACCACTCTCTCACTAATAATCCTCACCCAATGCCGTGGAATAAATACTATCACTGACCTCATTTAAAGATGAAAAACTGAGGGGCTGGAGAGATGGCTCAGAGGTTAAGAGCATTGCCTGCTCTTCCAAAGGTCCTGAGTTCAATTCCCAGCAACCACATGGTGGCTCACAACCATCTGTAATGGGGTCTGGTGCCCTCTTTTGGCTGGCAGGCATACACACAGGATATTGTACACATGATAAATAAATAAATATTTTTTAAAAAAGATGAAAAACCGAGGATCAGGGGACTTAGTAACTTGCAAAACGTCATTTCCCAGTTCTCCCCCATCTCAGGATGTAGACCTTCAAGCACTGAGACACCCTGTCATCTGCCCTGCCCTCCCATCTCCTCTTCTGGTGTCACATGCTAACAGGGTGCTCACTGGTAACTGCTCTCAATGCAGTACCTTAGCAGCCCTGCATTGCCCTTCACCTTGGAAAGCCAAAGTCTGGGAACTGGATCAAGAATAATCGTGTCAGATGCAACAACTTCAAGGACACATTCCCATCTTGCAGGCTGGCAGCCTTTTTGGGGCTGAAAAAGAGACATGTGGGTAAGGCTCGAGTGTGTGTGTGAAGGAAAACTGGGTGACTACTATCACAGGCTCTTCGTGATAAGAATGATCATGTTGACAAAAGCAAACAACAGCAGCCAATGGTTAGACACCGCTAGGTCTTGTTCAAGTCTCTCTTGTGTATCAAACCCATCAGTCCTAGCAGATACAGGGGAACAGAACATGCAACTTTGGCACGAAGACTATTTTGAGCTGAAGTTAATTAATAAAGATCAAAGAAAGAGCTTCCCATTCTTACTCTGTTTGCCTAAAACCAGGGCACCCATTTGCCCACGACTCTCTGTCTACCAGGAAGTACATGAGTTAATTACTAGAGACAGCTTTGAACCTTTACCAACCATCCCACAGACAAAATAGGAATTTACCTGATAAACTTTACCTAATCAGCCTTGCTTTTTTCTATTAGTGTCCCATGTATTTACGGCCTGGTAAGCTCAGCTGTTTTCCTCTGTGTCATCAGATCTCTGAGCATTTCTGTTCTTTTGTTTAGATGTTCCAGGACTCAGGATCCATTTACCTTCTCAGAGTTGCTCAAGTTCACATTCAAGTGCATGTGATTTACCGCACAGTTGCCTCCCATCGCTCCACTGTGAGCTGGAAATGCAGAGAAGTCACCTGACCAGCTGCACACCATAGCTCAGCAGTGCTGCACACTGCAGGGTACTGGATGCTTCCTCTGTGATCACATGACTACCTGGACCACTGGCTGCAGAAGTCCAGCATCATGAGAAAGGATCACAGTACATACAGCTACCTTGGAAAGAAGGAACACATTCAAAAATTGAAGCACTCCACTGAACGAGTGTCACATTTGCACCATATAGAGAAACAGCCTCAAGCTGAACCACCTCAAGTTGACTGACAAGCAAGTACCTGTGTCCACTGCATGCCTTAGAAACTGTTTTTCTTTTGACAGTCTGTCCTTGGCTATTATTCTAAACCACGGGGTACCAGTCAATGGCCCTAAGATGACTTAGTTCTCAATCTTCCTAACACTAAGGTACTTTGACACAGTTTCTCATGTTGTGTGACCCCAACCATAAAGTTACCTCATTGCTACTTCATAACTGTAATTTTGCTACTGTTGTGAATTGTAATGTGAATATCTGCTATGCAATCCACAAAGGGGTCACAGGGAAACAGGTTTTCCCTTCTCTACAATAATTCATTACTATCCGTGTTTTACATGTGGACTGAACTGAGGCCCAGAAAGGGAGAACTCCTTGCCCAATGGCCACAGCCCTAGGGTTTGACCAAGGGAGATGGTTTGGCTCCTGGATATGAGTCCCTCCCCCTTCCAGCTCCACCCTCTGGGCAAAGCATCCTACAGCCTGGATAAGCTTCTTTTCGATCAGCAAATGAAGGGCTCTCTTGAAGAACACATGCAAATCTTTGTTTCCTAGTATTAACTGACAGAGCGAAGCACAGCAAAAAGGTTAATTTTTCTGTCTTTGTTTATTTTGCTTTCTAATAAAACTAGTCATACCATATTAGTATAATTAGTAATAATGTTTACTGAAATTACTTTTAATTGTCTCACTATGCCAAAAAGTACTTAGTTTACTTAGGATACTCAATCAGACAGAGAATGTTCAGGCTTCCTGAGGAAGCAAAGTCTCACCAAGACATGTAGTTTAACCAAAGAAACACAAGCCACCTCATAACTCAATGGCTGCTGGGATCCCAATGTCTAATTTTGTCCATTTACCAGTTAATCTTTCTTCTTCCTTCCTCAGAAACAGCTCCCCATGGAGGTCAGGGGAGGAGTTTCCTGTACCTCTAAAGTTACCGGGGGACTGGAAAAACCACTATCATATGGATACCGCAATAAAGGAATGTACAAATGAAAGACAAGAAATGAGGGGAGACAGATTAAAATAATATGGGAATTAAAAGCATGATCAAAATATACTGTATGAAAAGATTCCAATTTAAAAAAAAAGAACATGGGGGCAATTCTGTGCCCTGCTGACTCTCTTCTCATTGGGGCTTACTGCCTCCAGACACCTCCCTTTCCCTAGTGGTTTCCCTACCTCTGAAGTGGCTGAGCCTCAGCTAAGAACAAACTGAGACACATAAAAGAGCAAATGACACCTAACAGGCAGAGTGTAAGGAGCTTTGGAATCCTGGCATCAGGTTTCCCCACCAGTAGCAGCGCTATGGGGGGGGGGGGCGGGCAGGCAGGGGCTTTTCTCAGTGGATGGGCTGCCTGGTAGCTGCTTCCTGGGTCGTGAAGTAGCAGCCACCCTGAGGCAAGCCCTTGTCAAAATACTGAAGGTGGGCTCAGATTCCTCCAACCAGCTCTCCTTTATATCCATTTAGTATTATTTTTAACACTATAACATTTTTATTAAGTTACTGAGCATTTCAGACACATGTACAATGTGTTTTGATTACATTCACCCTCCACTCCTTCCTCTAGTTCCCTCCCAGATCCACCTACACATTTTTACCTCCCCAAACCTCATGTTCTTTTCTTTTTTAATCCACCAGCTCCGTTGTGTGCTGTCCAAATAACTCATAAGCACGGGGCCATCTATCAGAGTGTGGTCCACCTACCAGTGGCCACAAACTTTAAGACAACTCATTCTCCTCCCACAGAAGCCATCAGATGTCAATAGCTCCTTAATTATGGGTGGAGGTTCCTGAGCTCCTGTTCCATGCTAGAATGCTGACTGCCTTCGTTTTGTGCGGGTCACCGCAGCAGCAGTGAGTGCATGAGTTAACTGTCCTGTCACATCCAGAAGGTACTGTTTAGCTCTGGTCCTCCCTGACCTCTGGCTCTTACAATTGTTTAGTGCTCTCCTCCACAATGGTGCCCGAGCACTGTGGGAGAGGGGTGATATATATATATATGTCCCATTTATAGCCGAGCTCTACACAGGCACTTATTCTCTGTATTTTGAGCACTTGTGAGTTGTGTTAACCACCATTGACTGCAAAAAGAAACCTCTCTGATGAGATCTGAGAGCTAGCTATTCTAGTCTCTAGGTATAGAATTACAAATTTCAATGGGAGTTTGATGCTATGTCTACTTAGCAAAATAGTAGTAATAGGTTCAGCCCTGGGATCTGCAGCAAAAATACAAATAGTTAAGAAATGGTTTCAAATGCTCATCCTTAGCCATCAGGGAAATGTAGATTAAAACTACTTTGAGATTTCATATTACCTGAGTCAGAATGGGGAGGAAAGAAACTTTTTTCTCATGCACTGTTGGTGGGAGTGTAAATCAGTGTAGCCACTGTGGAATCAGCGTGACAGTTGTTCAAACACTAGCCCCAGCTACATCACATCTGGGCATATTCCCAAAGGAATCTATTTCCTATTACAGAGACACATGCCCATCCATGTTCATAGATGCTTTTATTCACAACAGATAGGACATGAAAATAACTGAGATGCCTATTAATCAACTTATGAATTGTTAAAGAAAATGTGGGGGCATATACATAATAGAATTTTTTTCATCTATAAAGAAAAATGAAATTTGCAGATAAATGAATAAAACTAAAGAACATTGTACTGAATAATTTAAGAAACCCAGAAAGACAAATATTTAATGTTCCTGTTCATACGAGGATATTGATATTGAATCTTTAGATTTTTTTTGATTTTAAACTGGAGTATCTGTAGAATCCAAGAAATAAGAAAAGGGGAAGAAATATCTTAAGGGAGAGGGGACAGTAAAACCTTGGTGATGAAAGGGTTCTGTGCAGTGATTTTTTTTTCCTAGATAAAATCCTTCATCTTGGAGTGGAACTCATTAAGACATAAGAATGTTCTAAACAGAGGTGAAATATCTCCTACATAGATGCTTGTTAAACACAGGAAGTAAGCAACTCAATGTCTTCAGGAAGTCCCTGAAACTGACCAGATTCACTGGTCCTCCCTACTCATACACATACTAGCAGTGAAGACTGCTGAGATGCTCAGACAAGTCAAGCAGCCTAGAAGAAATGAAACAGAGACAAGCCTCTTATCCTCTGCTTCTTGGTCTTGTCACTTCCAGCTCCTAATCCTTCTGTGCTTCAGTTTACTCAGCATACAGCAGGGATAATAATTCTAGCTCACACCCAGTTTTGGCAAGAGTTAGACCAACCAATACAAACTATTCTTAGCTCACAGGCAATGAGTAAGAAACCAGAAGCTCTGCCACAGTGAAGCATGGCTCTGGTTCCCTTGGTGAGTAGGTAGGACAATGTGCGAAAAGGAGGTGCTGCAGCTGTCAGACACTTCAAGGAAAGCTGGAAGTGGTACCCGGCACAGTGTTCTGCCAACCTCTGCACACACCACATGCCGCTAGCTCCTCTGTCACAGCAGGGGGGGGGGTCCTTTCTCAAAAGCTGTTATTACCGAAGACTCCGAAGGCACAAGAGGCACCCTACACGCCTGTTTAGAACATTTTACCAAGGCAAGTTGGTGCCAGTAACTGAGGAACTGATGAACTGCTCCCAATGCTTCAGACCCATTGCTCCAGGCTGAGTCTGAAATCTGCTGAAAGGCAAACTGCGGGGCACACCTGCGAAGGGTTGCCTTGATCAGGTTATCTGGAGCAGGAAGACCAACCCTAAATGCGGGCAGTGCCTTCCAGTGGCAGTCCAGATACAAGGAAGTTAGAGGGGAAAGCTTTGCGTTTGAGCTCATTGTCCTTGTGTCCCACTAGCAAGTTCACCCACCCTGCTTGTGAGGTTCATCTGCTCTGTTATTTCTGCTGCTGCTACTCCCATCTGTTACTTCCAGCTTCTTTGGCTTTCCTACACGGAAGTAAAGGCCAATGTCTCCTCAGGAATCCCCCAGCCCTTCAACAACAGGGTGTGACTGCTGAGGCATCCAGCCCCATGGACCGAGCAGCTCCAGGGCTTTCAGACTCTCCAGTGTGAAGAGAGCTACAATAGTTAGACTCCTAGCACGCATGTAAGCCAACCTAATAAATAAATAAATCCCCTTTTAATACATATTCATTCTATCAGTTCTGTTCCTTTAGAGAATTCCAACTAATACACATCTCTATAGCCTCCTGTTTGGAATGTTTACTTCCCAGCTGGTGTTGCTATTTCAGGAGGCTGGGGAACCTTTAGGAAGCGGGGCCTAGTTAGCTGAGGGGTCACTAGAGGTGAGCCTGGAAGGATACATCTGCTCCTGGTTCTGGCCTAGCTCTCTGTTTCCTGGTCTGCTGTGAGGTGTAGCCTCTTCCACAGATTCCTACAGTCATGATGGACTGAAACCCTTGAAAACTAGGGACAGAAAGCAATCAATTGCCCTTTAAATTCTTATTGGCAGATATTGTGGTCACGGGTGACATGAAAGAAACTGATAGTCACATGCTCAAGAAAACACTGGAATCCAAGAGATCTAATTAATACCAAAAGACAGAGCTCAGTCTGTAAAGTGCTTGCTGAATAAATACAAAGACCCAGGTTCAAATCCTCAGCAACCATGTAAAAGTCAGGCGTAATAGTACACATTTGTAACCTCTGCTCCTGATCTGTTAGCTCCAGTTTCAGTGAGAGACCTTATCCCAAACAGTAAGGCAGAGCTCCAACAATGACTAGGAGGTTAAGAGCACAGCTGCTCTTCCAGAGGACCCCGGTTTGGTTCCCAGCACCTATGTCAGGCAGCTCATAACTACGCATCACCCCGACTTTAAGAGATAAGATGTCCTTTCTTAGCCTCTGTGGAGACATAGACACACACACACACACTCTCTCTCTCTCTCTCTCTCTCTCTCTCTCTCTCTCTCTCAAATAAGTAAATAACAAGAAAAATAAACACAGTTGAAAACAAATAGAAAACCTAAGAGGTATAAATTTGAGCAGATATTCTACCAAAGACGATGTATGGTTTTGTGTGACAACTTGACACAAGCTAGAGTCATCAGAAAGGAAGGAACCTCAGCTGAGGAAATGCCTCTATGAGATCCAGCTGTTAAGGCATTTTCTAAATTAGTAATCAATGGGGGAGGGACCAGCCTATGGTGGGTGGTGCCATCCTGGGCTGGTGGTCTGGTTTCTGTAAGAAAGCAGGCTGAGCAAGCCGGGAAAAGCAAGTCAGTAAGCAGCTCCCCTCCATGGCCTCTGCATCAGCTCCTGCCTCTAGGATCCTACCCTGTTTGAGTTCCTGTCCTGACTTCCTTCAGTGATGAACAGCAATGTGAAAGTATAAGCCAAATAAATCCGTTCCTCCCCAACATACTTTTTGGTCATATGTTTTTTCTAAGCAATGGAAACCCTAAGACAATGAATGACAAACATACACATAAAATGAATGCCCACATCACTAGCAAATTATAGAAATTCAAATTCAAACCGTGGTGAGATACCACTAAGCTGTTAGAATGGCCAAAATAAACAGTAGGCTCAGTACCAAGTGCTGAGAAGGAGGGAGAGGATGTCGAGTTCTTGGGCATTGCTGACTGAAATGCAAACCAGCACAAGCATTCTGGAAAAAATAGTTTATCAAAAATTTAAACATAACTGTACCCTGAGATTGCTCACTCGTTTTCCAGCCGCCCAGACCTAAATAGTCACAAAAATATATTAATATAGCACCGTTTGGCCTATGGCTCAGGCATATTTCTAGTTAGCTCCTATATCTTAAATGATCCGATTTCTTTTAATCTATGTATCCCATGAGGTTGTGGCCTACTGGTAAGGTTCTGGCGTCTTTCTCCATCTACATGGTATCTCTTTGACTCGGCCTACACTCTCTCCATATCTCTGTTCAGATTTCCCACCTGACTTTATACTGCTCTGCCATAGGCCAAAGAAGCTTCTTTATTAACCAACGGTAATAAAACGTATTCACAGCATACAGAGGGGAATCCCACATCACATAACCTCAGTGCATGTCCTAGCAGTCCAACTCCAGGTATTTGTCCTAGGAGAGGGAGAACTTACACTCACACAAAAATCTCAACAAACAATAGTTTTATTGATAACCCCTCAAAGCAGCAGACAGCTTTAAAACACCATTTTAAAGGAAATAAGGCAGTGCCGGGGGTGAGCAGTTCTTGAAAAGCGAAGCCACATACAACATTCTCTCCCTGTGTTTACACGCATGCCCCCACACGCGATGTAGATATGTACAGGTGTTGGTGTCAGTGTGCACAGGTGACTGTGTGCATGCCGGAAGGCCGCAGGTTGATGTTACATGACTTCCTCTATCACTCTTTATGTTTTCTGTATGTTTGCTTGTGTTAGTTTTCTGAGACATGGTCTCTCACTGAACCTGGAGCTCACCAATTCAGCTAGACTGACTGTCCATCAAACTTCAGGGATCTTTCTGTCTCCCTCAACCCCTGCCTAGGGTTGGGGTTATAGACAGGTACTGCTTTCCCTAGCTCTTTTTGGTGGTGGTGGTGGTGGTGGGGATGCTGCGAGCAATTCAAGCTTAGGTCCTCAGGCTTGCACAGCATACTTGACTGACCGAGTCACATCTCTGCATATGACATTCTTGACAACACATAACATGGTGATGGAGATCAGATCTATGGTTTTGAGATGTTAAAGGTGAGATGTTTGTGACTTTGGCAGGACAGCAGGAGTTTATAGCATGTTACACCAGAACAAGATTGATTTTCCTATGGGACTATATGTGTGTGTGTGTGTGTGTGTGTGTGTGTGTATAATTACATACATACATATACACATATATACATAATATATATACATTATATTGTGTGTATATACAATTATATGTATATATAATCAATTTAAAGACTGAGTCAGCCAGGCATGGTAGCACATCTCTGTAATCCCAGCACTCCAGAGCCTGAGGCAAGAGAATTGTGAGTTTGGTACTAGCTTGGACAACACACTGAGACCCTGAATGAAATTAATATAAAGCCAGTCAGTCGTCAACCCACGTTGTCTTCTTGACTAAAAATTCTAACTTGGGAGTAGAGTTCAATTTCTCTTCCTTGACCCATAAGTCTATAGCACATTTGGTTCCAGAGACCCTTGCAGTGACACCTTCTCTAACTCTCCCTTCCCTGGCCTCTCTACCTACTGGAAGACCCACTCATTGTTGCCCCCACCCCACTTCTGACCCATTTCTGAGCTTCACAGGGAGGCTGAATACCAGCTTTACAGGCAGATCTTCTCTAAGTGAGTTTCCTGCATTGAAAGCTCTCTGTGCCTTTGTATGGCTTCATATTTTACCCCCACAAGGTTTATGACCATGTGATGTTATACAGTGGATAGGCAACAGTACTGTCAGTCACACAGAGTATATACCACCTAAAAACAGAGGGAAGGGGTCAGGGTCTCCACGTGGGGAGGACGGCTCATTTAGGGATCTTTTCTGCGTTATCCACAAAAGCATGTGATCCAGGAGAGTAAAGACCTCAGCTGACTCTCCAGTGATAGACACCAGTACTCAGAAAGACACTAACCACAGGTAAGAACTCCTCAAATATTTGTTGAATGGATAAATGAATAAAACCCAAGAGATGAACATTCAGCCATGAAATTCTCAATTCTCTGAAACTGACGTTATGTTTTCATTTTGTATCGTCCTTCAAAGTAGAGCAACCCCAGTTTAGAATAACTAATTCGGCCCTTGACATTTAAAACTGTGATCAGTCTGACATCTTCCTGCTAGAGCAGGAACAGGATTCAGGAAAGACCAAGGCTGGGCACTCGGGCTTTCTTAGAGTAACATGATGCGGAAGCTACCCAGAGGTGCTGCCTCCACGGACAAAAGACAAGCCCTGCAATACCTTCCTGAGGAGGATTAGCACCAGCTTCTGGGCATCCTACAGGTGCTCAGTCAGCCCAGTGAGCCCTACACATGAAGGAAGCTGAACACATGGAGTACAAGTAACAGACTCAGTGTCACACAAAGGTGGAGAACATGTGCTGTATGTTGAAGTCAGGTGTTTGAAGCAGCCTTCAGTCCCATCTTTCATCCACTTGGGACTTAAGAAACAATGTTTATTCATGAGTGTAAATATCAGAGGAGTCAAGCAGGTTGTGCCAACTCTAAAAACAAAGAATCAACCTGGATACACACATGGCCTGGTTCTTCTCAAAGACTGACATCATCAAGTCTGATAGAGCAAGATGCTGAATACCACAAATATTTAATCAAGCACCTGCTCTTCAACAGGTCCAGGGTTTTCCCCCAGATACTGTCATTTGATTTTCAAGATTATCAGAAACACTTTCAGCAAACATGCAGGTGTTGGCACTGTTTATACACACAGAACGACATAAACCCTGCAAGCAAGGATGCCAGGGAACTCCCTACTTGCAGCCATGATAGTTATCTTGAAGACAAAACAGTATGCGGTCCCAGGAAAACCCATGCAGACTTTGCTTTCTACTTCTTTTAGGCAAGGTCAGGATAGGCACTGCTATTTGAGGCTATATGCACAAAAACCACGTATAACACAGGATTTAGTGACAAAAATATTTTTAAAGGTATTTTTGACTATATAGTTCTTCATTTCATACTATAGCCTTGTAACCTAAAACATAAGATTAGTCCCTCTATACCCTTTTTTATTCTCACTGATGAATAACCAATAAATCTGCGATCTCAAAGGAAAGTTGGAGGCCAGAATTTCTGTACTTTGAGTAGTAAGAGCATGCAAGGAAGATGCTCCCCTACTGGACAGCTCTGTCGGCATCCTGCCCCTCTATTTGTTGGCTCTCCTCTCTCCTTCTACCCACTCCTGTGAGCTGTGTCCTCTGGTCCTATGGAATAATAGCAATGTTTATTTCCTAAGATAACCTTTTGCTTATCTGAAGTTGCTATCAGGGTGATGCTTTCTTAACAACACAGTGATTGGGCAAAGAGTCAAGTATCTGTACTTTTTAATGTCCACTTGATGTGTCTTAGGTCTGGCTATACATCTCCGGTCATACAGGGTATCGCCACTTGCCTCTTCATTAGACAATGACAGCAACTATTTCTGTTCAGCATTTTGGAAGCCACACTCCAGAAACAAGTGAGTTAGTTGGAAAGACAAAGGACAGAAAGCATACGTGACAAGAGCTGGTGCAGTTGAATGGAGTATGAACCCAGCCACACATGTGGGGAAAGTGTCTCCAGCTACCCATGAGGGAAGATTGCTCACCTGGGAGGCAGAACCCACACAAAACATGGCTTGTGACAGGAATGTGGTCAACAGCCCTGATCAGTCTCTTTCTACAGGAGATTTGAAAATGTAAACTGCTATGCATAGCTCGGGCAGTAGCCCCAAACTGCTCTGACAGCTACTGAAGTAGCTATGTGTACTGGGGTTTTAGGTGCAAGTTGTAAAACAAAATATATGTATTCTGCTTGGTTAACATGTATTTGTAGCCCTTCGTGCAATAGAGTTCAAGTTGTTGTTTATAAACAAAACAAAAAAAAACCTGATAATAGGAGAAAATTGCCTTCCTGGATAGAAACATAGAATAGCAACGTTTATGGATATCACAAATAAAGAATTCAATTCTTTAAAAAAAATAAAAAACATGGCTTGTGTCCTGAGCCTGCTTCAGAACAAGGACCTGGCCTCCTGGCCTCACATTATGGCTGCTCACTGCTCCCTATGCCTAGTGAGCACAATGCCAAGTCTGTGCATCTACTAAAGTCTTCAAACTCTAAGAGGGCATGGAAGCAAGAATGATTACATTCAGTTCATCTCAAATTCCTCAACTGAAAGAAAAACCTCACCAAATAAAAACAATACAACTTCGTACCTAAGACAAGAAGACATGGTCCCTATATTCTTGCAATCTATGGACTAACCAAGTGGCACGGGACAAGTCATTTAATTTCTTTGAATTGCATTTTCTCAGCTATAGGATGAGGGTCCTGATCTGTAGAACATGAAGTTTCCTTCTGATTCAGGTAATCTTCTACAGCTATTTCGGACAGTAAAGCAGACAATCCACAGTAATCTGGCTGGGCTGACCTATATCAAATTTGGGGCACAGTTTCTAGAATGAAGAACAAGGTTCACAAAGGCAGACAAGGCTGCCACTTTCAGCCCCCCCCCCCCCCCCCCCCCCCCCCTCCCCCCCCCCACCCCCCCCCCCCCCCCCCCCCCCGCGTGCAACCTGCTGCCACGCCAGGGAGTCTACTGGACAGATTTGGGTATCAGCCTTATTGTTCACTAACATGGTCTTGGGCATGTCACTCTAGTTCTGACAGCCTTGACTTTCCACATCTGTGTGCCAGTGGAGTTCATCCACCCATTCCCAGGAATGGGAGAAAAACACAGTGGTTAACTATTGTGACTCCCCTGTCACCCAAAGGACACAAGCACCATCCCCTTTGTTCAAACATGGTCTACTACCAACCTCAGCTCACACCCTCATTCTGAAGCTCATTCCTCTTGAAAACACAAGCACCGAGAGTAAGAAAGGCTCTTGCTCCTCCCCTCACCCCTGTGATGGACAAACTCAGAAAAAAAAAAAACTGGTGACTTAGCTCAAGGACATGCAAAGTTCTTCACCAACAAAGCCTGGCCTAGAATGCAGGACACAGGACAGCAGACATCCAGGGCTGCATAAGACACCGTGACAACCATTTGTAGGTTCTACTCTGCATAAACAAATTTGGGATCACTCTCCTATATGAAAACATACGGAAAAGTGCTGAACTTTTTACTGCTGCATGGGGGCAGTGGGGCGAGGGAAGGGGCATGTACCAGAGAGATCGTGTAATAATCAAGTGAGCATGGGACAAGAGACCGTCTCCAAGTGCCGAGTTTTCAGCTGGCAGCAGTTCCCAGTTGCTTCCCACATGTCTGCCCACTTCTGCTCTTTTCAGTTTACCCGCTGAAGCAGACATGCACACACGGGAAGCCTTTCGGGACATGTAGGGAGGGGTGTCAAACTGCAGCAACAATCTAACAAGAAAACCATCACAACTGTGCTATCCACAAACTAAAAGGAATTGAGGCATTCTCTATCCCCTGACAGCCCAGCCTGAACAGCCGGAGAGTGCTTCCAAATTCATTCAGGCACATTGGTAGCTCAGGGGTCAGGGACCTGAAGGTTCATGGCAAACAAGATAAAAATCATCAGATTTCAGAGGAACCTTATTCCACAGCCTGCTGCGGCAGAGGGCTAAGGAGGGAGCGCAGACAATACAAGGAAAGAGCTGCTTTGAAGCTGGCTCCTTGGCACACCAGCTCCCATCCTGGCTTGATTCCCAAAGCAAAGCCTTTTTTATCTTTAGAGAGCATTTGACAGAAAGCCACACCAAGAACAAGCCTGATCCCAGCTCCCTCTGAGCACAGTGCCCTACCGGTGTCTGCCAGAACCATGTGCACTTCAGCTCACAGACCCAGAAAGGGAGATAGATAAGCCTTCCTGAGATCTCACTGCCGGCCAGTGGCAGCACCTTGGCCAGAGCTCGTCCTGACCTCTAGCCTAGGGCTGTTTTTCCCTTCACTCAGGTGTATTCCCTTCCCTCCCAGGCCCACTCCCTCTGCCAGATCCTTGGGCTCACCTCCTCCTTCTGAGGATCCCGCCAGGTTGAACAATGCTCAGAAGCAGATGGCTGTTAAACAATTCATTGGGGGCATGTGATGCTGTGCCCATCCCAGGTGGCAAGGAGAGGCTATGGGCCTGCAAAGGGGCTCTCTTTCATCTAAAGAACAACTCCTCCTCTTCCTTCTCCTCCCACTCCTCCTCCCCCTTCTAGGTCCTCCTGTGTAGTACTACTGGAACATGTGCTCTACTTGGGAGGGAGGCAGGAGGCGAGTATCGCTTTTATTGGAAAGCAAACGTCAACAGTGTGCTGAGCTCTGCTGTATCTCTTCACACTTAGGAGAGGAGGAGGAGGAGGAGGAGGAGGAGGAGGAGGAGGAGGAGGAGGAGGAGGAGGAGGAGGAGGAGGAGGAGGGAATGAGAATGATTAACCCTTGTGTTCCAGCTCTGCTTCTCAGTGAAGCCAGAGAAACAATACACTTAACCAATGGAATGCCGGCCCCAGGCATTACATCACCAGCAAGCCCCCTCATTGGCCAATAATTCCTAAAAGGCAAAATCCTATCTTTAGATGCTTAACCCCTTCCTAGTTAGCAAATCAAAAAGGATTTGGTTTATACCAGTGTTTCCCAAACTCGTTTTCATCTAATTCCTTCAAAGAGCTTTTTAAACATGTAGTTTGTAGTCCTATGCCTCAGATTATCCATACCACATCCTTCAGGGGTGTGTGGCTATCTATTTTAACAGTATAAAGAGCAGGGAACCAGAGTACTTAGAACCTTTCCTTAATAAGGGAAGTGACATTTTTCTGAGTATATATAACATACCCAACACTTACAGTCTCTTCCCATTCAAATCCTACCCTAGGCAGGGGACAACATTTGTCCTCTTTCACAAGCAAGCTTCAGTCAGGCCTCTTGGCACAGATCTGCCATTCCAGCTACTCTGGAGGCTGAGGCAGGAGGATCACAAGTTCAAGGCTGGCTTGAGCTACAGAGTAAGTCCAAGACCAACCTCAGCAGCAGGGTGAGGTTGTGTTTCTCAAAATGAGAGATAAAGAGGGCTACAGATGGGCTCCCCAGTAGGGCACCAGCCAACCCTGCATAAGGCTGTGGGGTCAGGCACCTGCACGGGACAAAAGAGATCCTAAGTCACTTGCCTAAGAGCTGGGGCTCACTATGAAGGCCAGGCTGTGGGTACACTGCGAATTTCCCACCTTTTTGATATCAGGTTTCACTCTATAATTTTGGTGGTCCTAGAGGTTGCTATTTAGACCAGGCTGGCCTTGAACTCACAGAGCTCTACCTGCCTCTAGCTTGAGTGTAGGGATTAAAGGCCTGCACCACGATGCCCAGCATGGGGTTCCCACTTAAAATTAAACCAGGCCATTTGATTTGCATTTTGCATTTGTCTCACATGGTCTGTTAGATTACAGAAAATATTAATATAGCTGATGAGCCTGAAAAGAACTAGAACTGGAGAGAAAAGTGACTTATCAGACAGGTATATTAAAAGGCACCCAGCCATTCTGGAAATCACTGTCTCTCTCAAGTTCATTCTGTCTGCTTCTACTGCAAATCTCAGCCTCACCAACATGTTCTCCAGGAGGCTACCTCCTGCTTCCTAACCTAGGAGAGATGCCCTTGCTGTGTGCTTCTCAGGTCCCTGCATCTGGGAGTTGCACTGCTTGTTTACTGGATAAGCTCAGTGAGATGAGAACTGTGTCTACCTTTTCCACCCACATATGCCCACAACAGCGCCTACCACATGTGAATACTCAGTCGTGGCTGACAGGGAGAGCGGGCCAGCAGAAGAGGCTTGTGTTGGGTTTTTAAATGGCACCGTCGTGTTGGAATGAGAAAGGCAGAGGAATGAAAAGCCTGAGACCCACATGAGTTAACGGTCTAATCTTGGGCATATTGATTGAGGTGGAAGGCATATTTTCGGATTCTTTGTCTAAAAAAGGACCACAGTTCCTTCTTTATAGGGTAGCCATGGGCATCCCATTAAATAATGGCCCACATCCTTTGTCACTAGAACTCATCCGCTTTATAATCTGAGAGCTGGCAGCTGCCCTTTAATGCTATCGCTAACTCACCTGCTTGACTCTAATCCACATCAAATGCATGCTCTTCATGGATATATGATGTATTTGGGTAGTTCAGCCTCACACACTGTCAAAATGCCCATGCCTCCTACCCCATCGTTTTACAAACTGAAGTGAATTTTACACAGTGCAAAGTTAAGCACTTTAAAGTGCATGGTTGAGGGGCATTTAGCACCTTCATACTGTAGACAGCCACTACCTCTGTCTAGTTCTAAGGTCTCACCATTGTTCCAAAGGGAACCATTTAGCCAGTTCTGTTGTCAGACTCCATCCCTGCTTCTCCTCAGCCTGTGACAAATGCTGATTCCTTCCTGTGTCTGTGGATTTACAGATATATGGATTGCAGCACAGGGCAGCACTTGACTTCTTATGTACACACGCTCTGTGTGTGAGTATCTGTCTGTACACTCACCCACTCGTACATATACAGAGGCCATAGGTGGATGGCGGGATGTCTTTCTCTATTACTCCCCCACCTTATTTTTTGAGGCAGGCCCCCTTTGAGCCTGGAGTCCAGAGCTTCTGATAGGCTGAGTAGCCAGCAAGCTCCTGGTCTTTACCCGCTAGTGCTGGGTTACAGGTGCATGATATCACACCCAGCCATGTCTAGTAGCAAGCTCATGATCTCTACCAGCTAGTGATAGGCTACAAATGCATGACATCACACCCAGCCATGTCTAGCCATCAAGCTCCTGGTCTTTACCCGCTTGTGCTGGGTTACAGGTGCATGACCTCACACTCAGCCATGTCTAGTAGCAAACTCGTGATCTCTACCAGCTAGTGCTGGGTTACAGGTACAGGCCACCACACTCAGCTGTTTTACATGGGTGTAGAAGATCTGAACTCAGCTCAAGTTTGTGCAGCGAGCACTTCGCCCACTAAGCTATTTCCATAGTCCCGTGTCTTCCTTCATTTGTTTACATTTTTTAATGCTTACAAGGTCCATTTATAGTGCGACATTATTATTAGCACTTCGGTTGTTCTATGACTAATAATCCATTGTGTGCATACGGTACATTTTGTTCATCCACCCACCCTGTGACACCTTCCATCCATCCAATCCTAAACCATAATAAGCCTGACAGTCACCTCTGACCCTTCTCTCTTCTGTACATCTCCAAACTACTGCAACAGCAAATCCTACCCATTCTATGCCCAAAATAGAGGTCAAATCCTTCTGATCTTTCTCTGTGCTTACAGAAAACACCCATATCTCACTCACCTAACTTCAAGTTGGTGTCAATACTTCATTATCCTCTCTAGTTGTAGTTCCTGGGATACTTTTAAAACCTAAGCTAGATCATCTATTCATTTAACTATAGTAACTGGGCCCTGTTATATAGAGAGTTTGCTTCCTGGAGGCAAGGCAAAACAAACAAGCAACCAAACAAAAAAAACTCAAACAACAACATCAAAATCAAACCCCCCAAACAAAAACAAACACATAGCATTATATCAGGTCATTCCTTAGGTTAAAATCACTCACTGACTTCACTGTAAACTCTGAGCTCAGTGTGCCTCTAAGGCTTAGCAACTTCAAATGCATCTCAAGTGGCTTGAAGTAACCCTTGAGTTATGCTTCTGCTAGAGTGCGCTACATCCCTCCACTTCATGGTCCACAGGCAAGCTTCTGCTTCCTGATCTTAGCACTTCTGAGTACCAGGTATCAATCACCATAAACACCACACACACACACACACACACACACACACACACACTGACCTTCCTTAATGACTCTGTGAAGCAAATCCATCATTTTATTCTTCAGGAAATATGTGCTGGGATTGTGGGCACAGCTCAGTGTTGGGGGAGGGGCTAGCATGGATGAATCCCTGGGTTTAGTCTCCACACCACAACTATCCACACATACATGTAATGAAAACATCTATATTTAACACTGCTGGGCCCTGGGATAAAATATCTTTCTATTCCGTGGAGCTGTGGTGTAGTGAGGAAGACCAGCACAGGGAAGAGAACAAAATTAAGAAGTGCTATTAAGGGAGAGGAAAGGTATCTGCTTCACATAGCATGGTCTTTCCAAGGAGGCCACATTGAACTGCAAGGCACAAAGAATCACTCAGTCAGAGAGTCTGTTTTTCCTCTCTCATATCCTGACTCTACAAAGCAGTGGTTTAGCTTTCAATATTTTCTTTCGAAGGGTTGAAGCATACAATGCCCATCAATCTCTCTCCCTTAACAGACACAGCTGTACCTCCCTGCCTGGGACAGCCCCTACCGAGTGGAAGGCTCTCCAAACAGGCTGATTGGATTAATAAGTGGTTGAATCAATGAGTGAGTCATCAATAAAAGCATTTCCCGAAGCTTAACAAGTGACACGCTGTGACGGATGCTGTCACTGTTACCTTAATGGAGACTCTATTAGGCTTGAGAAACACTGGGATAACTGTAAACTGAGAAGAAAAGTGCATAACTCTGTGTGTTGCGGGGCAGCTAGGAGAGGATACACACACATAGCAAGCACTCAGCAGGAGCCCACAGTCACTGGGGGCACCAGCAGAGGTGTCTCAGGGTAATAAAAACCCAAGCCCAACATTTACTTTCAGAGGCTGTAAAGAATTGAAGGCCAGAGAAACAAGCACCAAGTGACCTCTATGTGTAAGGCTGATCCAAACCATCCTCATCGTTCCCCAAATCCACCCAGTGACACATAGAACCGATGTTGTAGGAAAAGTCTCAGGCTGTCCCAAGACCAAGAAGCTTGTTATCACCTCATTTCCAGCAGCCACAGGTGTTGATTGCTCACAGATCACATTTAAGCCCCTATTTAGAAACTGTTGGGCTAAAGGAACAACTGAAGTTGCGCCCCTTCTTGAGAGCATTCTGCATGCATTGGATGGCTAGTCAAAAGCCTCAGTGGATGGATGGCTTGAGCCCCCTTTTCTCCTTCATCCAGAGCCTGGTCCTATCACCCCAACAACTTCTCAAGGACCCAAGAACCCTGCTATACAGAAATCTTAATATCTCTTCCATGTCCACTCCTGTTTCTATGACAAAATCACAAAGCAACTCAGGAAAGAAAGGGTTTATTGTAGTTCATGAGTCCAGGCTGCAGCCCATTTGGGGAGTACATCAAGGCGGCAGGAGTTCGAGGGAGCTAATCAAGCCATAGGCAAGTCAGAGAAAGAGTAAATGCAGGCCTACTGTTCAGCTCACTTCCTCCACACTTACATAGTCCAGGACTGGATCCCAGAGAAGAGCACTGCCCACCGTGGACTGAGTCTTCCCATCAACCAACAGACATGCTCACAGGCCAATCGGATCCAGACAATCAATCCCTCACTGAGACTTTCCTTCCAGGAAATTCTAGGTTGTGGCAAATTAACAATTAAAAGTGGCATAGCACCTTTGACTCTGCAACCAAGGAACCTTGCCTGTGACAGCTAGGCACAATGATGTTCTCTCTCCCTCCCTCTTTCTCCCCCCCCTCCCCAGAGTCGGGGAAGGAAGAGAAGACAGAGAGAGGAGAGAGAGGGAGGGAGAAACACACATGGTACAGGAGAATTGTCTGTATTCTGCCAATCATGCTTTAAGTAAATGCTGATTGGCCAGTTAGGAAGTATAGGCAGGTCAACCAGCCAGGAAGTAGAGGAGGGGCAATGAGAATAGGAGATTTCTGGGAAGCAAGAAGCTCCCTCTGCAGTCTAGCTCAGACCACCAAAGAAGCAAGATGTGACCTGCCCTGCTGAGAAAGGTACTGAGTCATGTGGCTAACATAGATAAGAATAATGGGTTGGTACAAGTTACAAGAAACAATAAGAAGCCTGAGCTAATGGGCCAATCAGTTTATAACCTATGTAGAACTGTGTGTGATTTTCTTGGGACTTATCGGCTGTGGGGTATCAGACAGAACAGAAACCCCAACAAGCAGGCCCTTCATGTTACAGAATGGTGCCCACGTGGATAACTGCATCCACACAAAACCCGAGAGAGCCTGGGAAGTAATTGTGGGTGGAAAAGAATAGAGATCAAGGGTAGCCTGGTCAACAGAGTTATTCCAGGACAAAGATATACAGAGAACCTGTCTCAAAAAGTAAAAGTGAAAATAAAAGAAATAGAGGTTTAAATAAAGCTGCATAAAGGTGGAAAATACACAGAGAATCTGGATACTGTATGCTAGTGTGCTCTCTTTGAATCGTTTGAATGCTGAGGAAGGAGTAACAGCTGCTAAAAGATATTTGCTTATAAATGTTGCTGAATTAGTCCAAGATAGATATTTTAAAATTGACTTCAAAATTAAAGTCAGGAGGTATGTTACTTTGGAGAAGAGATTTTGCTTTTGTTTCCACAGAAAATGAGAGGCTGGGGATTCATTCTGAGTTAAGAAAAATCCAATTTGATCAAGGAAGACCACCTGAGAAATCTCCAGCAGGAACAGATGGCCAAGATGTCTGAGTTCTTCATCCAGAACAGGTTCAAGACTGCTGCCTGAGATGATCAAGACTCACAGGATACTCCAGTAAGGACTTGATTATAACTAAATTTTCTTTAGGTCCCCATAAGATTATCAGCTCCCCCAAACAGCTGGAAATAGCCTGGAATACTATGCCCACGTTCCCAAAAAATGGACTATGGATATTTTCTTGAGCTAATGGGCCAATCAGTTTTTAACCTATGTAGACCTATGTGTGATTTTCTTTGGGACTTGCTGGCTGTGGGGTATCGGGCGGGACAGAAACCCCAACAAACAGACCCTTCATTTTACACACACACACACACACACACTGTGAGAGAGAGAGAGAGAGAGAGAGAGAGAGAGAGAGAGAGAGAGAACGAGAGGGTGTTCACAAGGCCAATAATGTCTTCAAAGCAAATAGATGAAGTGCCCTTCTGGTCTCACGTCCCCCTGAGCCTTTGTTGTTGCTGCTATACCAGTCTCTATATGGCTTTGCCTCCATAGGAATTTCTGGGACTTGGGAGATAGAACGGAGAAAGGCAAGCTCAAGTAAGGCAGAAGTCTGTACATAGGGCCAAGAGATCAGAGAGCACAGGTATTCTATGTAAGCCCCCAAGGGCAATCCCTAATAACAAGGTATAGGTCTTAGCCTCCTAAAATGATATACAATGACAAGCAAGTTCAGAAGCAAGCATCACATGGCAGCATCTCCCTGCCTGAATCCATGCCCAGAAGCCAGGGGTGCAGGGCTCTTGGTCAGTCAGCCTTAAGGGGCTAGAGTCTTTGTAGCCAAGTTGGCCGAAAACCAGCTTTACAACTTACCAGCTTGTGAATCCTAGCCTCTGCCACTGCCCACCCAGCCTCCTTCATCAGGGGACAAACTTGTTCCACCTGGCAGTTTATTTCCCACCCACAAGTCCTGGTCCTACTGAGTAATCTGCTGTTTGATTAGCTTATGTTCTAACTCCTTCGCTTCTTTCATCAGCACATAAGAAAATACACCTGAAATTTGTGCGGTCCCTGACGGCCCCGCCTATACAGTTTTCAGGCTGGCAAATTCCAGTCTCCGCAAGTCTGCACTGAAGAGCAACCTCCCAACCTTCCTGGGCGCATCAAAATCCACCCATCTCGTGCCTCTTGCACGGCATTACATTGAAACCCCTCCTCTCGTTCCTGTGAGCCCACCGACCCCCCCCCACCCATGAACTCCCGAGACTCCCTTTCAGGCAGCTAGAGCTGAGCACAATGTTTGGCACTCAGCCAAGTAAATCGTGACTAAATAACCGGGAATCTCTATCAGTATTAGTCTCTGCTCCTAGCCTGGCCAAGGGAAACCCTCCTAGGTTTCTTCCTGTGCTCCAAGATAGCTGGAAATAGGAGATCGTGGGACAGATCTGAGCTCCAGACCCCAGGCAACAGGTCGTGAGGGATCTGCATACGTAAGGCAGGTGCTGGAATCCAGTGCTGAGCACTGGCACCTGCAAGCGGTTCTCAGCTTCCCGGAGCAAGCTCTTCCTGGGAGACGTTTGGATGTTGGATGGAAACCTCAGAAGCCATAGCCTTGCGAGCCCCCGGCGGAGGTTGGGGGTGAAGGAAGGGGGGGATTCTAGAGCCAGGGCCCGGCAGCAGCAGCCAGGAAAGACAGGGTGGCGCGCTCCGGGCCCACGGCTCACCCACAACCCACCAACACGGGGAGGGAGCTTATGGGGACACAGCACCAGGATGCGCCACCAGTTCGGACTTGGGTGGGTGCTCCCTATGGCCAGAAATCTTACAAAGTCGACTTTACTGTATCTTACCTTACCAGCTACGGTGGCCCGTGGGTACCTCGGACCGGCGCCGCCAGTTACAAGATCCACGGACTTGCTGCAGCTGGGATGCTCTGCCTCTGCCCCGCACAGAGCACGAGCGCCTCCGCCGGGCAGCCTGGCTTCCTCGTGCCTCGGAGCCCATTGGCTGGAGCAACAAGACTCCGCACCCAGTCCCGCCCCTCCTGCCGCNCCCCCCCCCCCCCCCCCCCCCCCCCCCCCCCCCCCCCCCCCCCCCAGGCTTTCCTCCACAGCCAGGTAGGGAAAGTTGCTGCAACAAGCAAGCTGTACTCTCGCTAGCCTCAAGTGGCCAAATGAAGTGATCTTTCTTCATCCCAGGAGCAGAGATGCCCCTCAGGGAGTGCGAACAGTGCACTTCAGTATCCTAGGGAGCCAGCTTTGAGAAAGTCACCTAAACTCCCTGGGCCTTAGGAGGAGCTACTGAGAGGCTGGACAGGCACTTGTCAGCAAATGTTACAGGATTACAAGCACAAGAAGCAGCAGGGAGCTAGGCTCTTACTCTGGTGTGGGTCTGGCACGGGGAATTGGTCATATACAAGTACACAAACAAAAGACAATATCAGCTTGCTGTAAGCTGAGAAGGGTGTGTAGTCAGAACACAAAAGGGATGTCACTATATGCCAGGATGGCCTATGGAGGCATGGGTGTGAATTAAGACTACCAGGTTAAAAGTATTCCCAGATAGAAAAAGAAGGCAACCAGGGAAATCTCAACCCTCCAAATTGGCACAGACTATGAGGGCATTTGGCAGGTTCAGGTTCATGTCTCCTGTGTCATTTCTATGTCTCAATTTTTTTTAGAAGGTCAAAGCAGAACACCCACCCCCAAGATTCACCTGCAATATTTTGTTTGCTTTTAGAGACAGGGTCTCATTACATGGCTCTGGCAGGCCTGGAACTTGCTGTGTAGGCCAGGCTGGCCTCCAACTCACAGAGATCTACCTGCCTCTGTCTCTTGAGTGCAGTTTAAAGGTGTGTGTCATCACACCCAGCTCTAACCATAATGTCTAGATCTATAACTTAGTTATTTTTTAAAAGATTACTGGTGCTCAAAATGCATAGGAAAAATGCTTGGGAAAATTATAAGGAGAATTCTTGTCTGGATAGGTAAATTTAAAGAACCTTACATTTCTAAGGAAACAAGGAATAGGGTGGAGGTTTAGATGAGAAGCTAGGCAGATTACTGCACAAATATTCACATTTTATTGCAATATAAATAAAAGGTGAAAATTAGATGCAGGAAAACACGATGATTTTCACTAAAAATTCAATGTATGGTAGCCAGTATATATCAACAAGGGTTTTACATTAACATGTTCTCCCATCATGCATTGGAGGTCAGTGGCACCTAGTATTTATTTTTATGTACTGAACTCGAATAATGAAAAGGGCCTGGAAATGGTAGACACCCTCAGAAGAGGCACTCCCTCACCTGAGATGTTGTTTAAATTTGGAGAAACAGCATAGGATCTGCTAAGTCACTGGGTTTTGTCTTGGAGGGTGTACGAGGACTGGGGAGGCAGAAGATGCTAAGTCATTAAGTAATACTTCTGAACCTTTGTCAGCAGCAAAATGAGCAGTAGCTAAAAGATTGCTTTCTAGAAAAATGCCTGTTATTTTTGCCTCCACACATTTAAAAATTATTTTTTAAATATGTATATCTGTGGGTGGGTTTGTACACATGAGTATATATGCCTGCAGAGAGAGGGCAGAGGCAGGGGCCTCCCTGGAGCTGGAGTTACAGGCTGGTGTAAGTCACCTCACTTGGATGCTGAGAACTGAACTCAAGTCCTCTGCAAGAGCAGAATCTGCTCTTAACCACTGAGCCATATCTCCAGCCCCTCTACCCCTACATCTTGAGGGGAGGGTTCACTTTCACTCTGAGAAAGCTGGCAATTCCTCAAGCCAGAACTCTTCACAGATTGTTTCACCTACAGTTCACCCCAAATCCTAGGAGCAGAATGCTAGTTCAACCTATCGGATGCTCATCCCGGAGACCTTGTCTCCCCAGAAAAAGTGACAAAAAGGCCAGAGACTGGACAGGACACTGCTCAGGGTGATGGTGACTACATCTAAAGAGACTGGACCGTATTGCCATGAGTCATAGTGAGCAGCCTCAGTGCTCCCTAAATTTCTGCCCATTTCTCAACTTTCATCCATATGGCTACCCCTGCACCTCACCCAACCATTTTTCCTTCGTAACTCTCCATCTCTGCTACCCAGTCATTTCTGTTGCTTTGAACCAAGACCCTGATGGATTCAGCGAGGAGAGATTGCCTCACACGATAGCAAAGGAACAGTTTAGCACAGGCATCTGCATACAAGCAGATGTCCACGTAGTGACAGGTGTACACATTCCTTCATTACTCCACAAGAAATCACACCCCACAATGTAGTGGTAGGAGCATTTGAAAATGATATTTACATTTGAAAAGAGCCCAGATACACTATTCTTAGCAGGTCTAAAAAAGAAGTGAGCAAGTTCTTATAATACCCTAGAAATAAGCTATCCTAGAAATAAGCTCTCTCCTGTAAAGTTTATAGCTTGCAAGTATTTCACATTTCATATGCACAGATTGTAGTTGACAGAGTTGTAGTTGGATCCTGGGTTTACTGAGCTGTAGCTTGGCTCTCCTTGTCAGCAAGGGTAGAATTGTTCTATTGTCTATGCATGGAAATATTTTTAAGGTGACTGGTGAGTTTTAGTTTTCAATATTTCTTTCTAACCACTTGAAATGATGCTTAAGATCCAAATGATCAAAGATGAATTATGGGATGGGGAGATTACTCAGTGGGTAGAGCATTTGCTGTGTCAGCATGAGTAACCGAATTTGCATCCTCAGAGCTCATATAAAAAGTCAGGTTTGGCAGCACACCTGTAACCCCAGTGCTCCTAAGGGAAGGTGAGGCAGAAGCTAGCCTGCTATGAGCACCAGCAAACAACCAAGGGACCATGGTCAAACAGGGTGGGAGACAAAGATGGACCAAGTTATCCTCTGAACTCCACATGTACCCCACAATACACAAGTGGAAGTGTGTGGCCTCACACAGCCACACAAGATTAAAAGACAAATTTCTAGGCTTAGAAAACAATGAGGTTGGGAACAATCATGATCAGGATTCGGAGGGGTAAATGCTGCTTTAGAGTTAGAATCTAAGGGACTCTGGAGTCTATTCAAAGAGGATCAATGGTTCAAGAACTTTTCAATCCCATCTACTCCCACGCATCTTTACCTGGAGAAGTGGATGGACTTCATTTCACCTCTGAGCCCTGGTAAGAGGAGGAGAGAGAAGAATTGCATGGAGTGCATGTTTCTTTTCTTGAATTTCAGAGTCAAGTCTCAGTGATGCCCAAGTCTAGGGATGAGGCAGATTCTGGGCTGAAGACTTTGGGAAACTTTCTGCTAACTTCTGTGTACTGTGGAGTATTTCTGCTGACATTGCAAAGAATTGCCATGGCAACCAGTAAAATAAGTTTCCCAGTTCTTGCCGTCTCCCTCAAAGGAGGCAGATGCCAGTGGGTGTTCCTCTGTCATTAAGGATGTACAGAAGTTTCAGCTGATCATGTCACTCTCAAGGTCCAATAAATTTGCCTTCAAGTCTCACTCAAAAGCAGCTCCAGTGAGGCAGAAAGTGGCCCAGTCCTGTGGGACAGGGGATGAAAATGCCTTTACAGTTATTCATTTCCATGGTTGGCTTCACATTCCAAAAACCTATCAGATTAAAAAGCAAGATACATGGATTCGTCAGCTTTCACCCAAGCCAAGCAGCTGGAAGGGGGCCAGGATACCAGCAGGTACACATTGTATCAGTATCAGTCACTTTTTTTGTTGCTGTGAAAAGACACCAAGACCAAGGCAACTTGTGGAAGAAAGAGTTTATTGGGGGTTACATTCCATAGGCCATCATGGTGGGGAGCATGATAGCAGGAAGGTAGGCAGGGATGGGAGCTGAGTCCTTAGATGGTATGAAAAGTGTTAGGTAAAGAGAGAGAACTGTTAGAGGAAGGGTCGCTTGTTTGTCCCAGCCGCCCAGCTAGCTTAGACCCTAAGTAATCACAAACTATATTAATTAAATCACTGCTAGGCCCATTAGCTCTAGCTTCTTGCTGGCTAACTCTTATATTAATTTAACCCATCTCCATTAATCTGTGTATCACCATTTGGCAGTGCCTTACTGGGTAAAATTCCCAACGTTTGTCTCCTGCGGCTCCATGCTTCTTCCTAATTCCGCCTTCCTTCTCCCAGCATTCAGTCCAGTTTTCCCTTCTTACCTAAGTTCTGCCCTATCAACAGGCCAAGGCAGGTTTTTTTTTTATTCATTAACCAATAAACCTTCCACACCAGGTAACTGTGAGTGGTGTGGACTTTTGAAACCTAAAACCCCACCCACAGAGACTTGTTGCCTCAAACAAGGCTACACCTACTATTCTTTCCCAAATAGTTCCACCATTAGGGAGCCAAGTATTCAAACGTATAAACCCATAGGAGTCATTCTCATTCAAACCACCACAATCAGTATTGTATAAGCAATGTTGAGAGAGTCCAGATCCATAGTATCAGGTCTCTCTGTGTGTTCCTGGGACAGCCTTCATCACTTCTCCAGGCTTTCAGTTCTTCACCTGTGAAATAAAGTTATCATGGTGTGTAATTAGCTTTGTCAACTTGACACAACCTAGAATCACCTGAGCAGACAGTCTCAATGAGGGATTGACGACGTTGCCTTTGCCTGTGAGCATGTCTGTGGGGGATTGTTTTGAGTAAATTAATTGATGTAGAAAGATTCATCGCACTGAGGGTAGCACCACTCTAGACAAGGGGCACTGAACTGTGAGTGGAGAGTTTGAGCTGAGCACAAGCAAGCAGACAAGCAAGTGAGCACACACCTATTCCTTCCTCTGCTCTTGATTGTGGATTAGACATGACCAGCTGTCTTGAGCTCTTGCTGCTATGACTTCTCCACAGTGATGGACTATAACCTAGAATTGAGAGATGAAATAAACCCTTTCTCTCCCCAAGCTGCTTTTTGTTAAGGTATTTTACTATAACCACAGAAAGGAAATTAGGAAATCATACAATTCACTCCAGAATTGTGACTCTTGAACGTGAAGCACTTGGCAGAAACAGGTCTGTAGGAGCCACTCTGGAGTCTGAACTCCAGATGTGCTTGCTGTTGCATTGAACTCTGCCCTACTTTCCACTTACACACGCGTCCCCCAGGTTCTTTGGCATGGGAACCCTGCAAAGAGGCTACCTTGTCCACATGACCTTTGTCTTCCATCCTAAACCCCACATGGACATATAAGTCTGCATACATTGGTCTCTATGGAACGCTCTATCATTTCAACCAAACTCAGCTGCCAAAGGAAAAGCTGACATGAGTGAAAGCGGATATTTCCTCCTCACCTTCAGAGAGAAGCAAAAGTACAATGGCATTATGGCAGCACCGGAGCCATACCATCTTCACGAAATCTTTGCTCTGCTGTTTTGCAGTTATACAGCTTTTGGCAAGCGTAGGCACCCCATAGCCATAATAGAAGGGCACTAATAATACCTATGTCCAGGATAGCTATGAGACTAAGATCTGTAAAATACTCACTCTCCTAACACCAAGCCTGTCATAAAATGAGTACTTTACACATATTACCCACCTTTCTTGCATCTAAATTATCAATGACTAGGTTTCTCCAAGTAGCACACATGGGGCTGGAGAGATGGCTCAGTGGTTAAAAGTGCGTTCTGCTCTTCCAGAGGACCTGAGTTTGGTTCCCAGCATCCATATCTGGTGGTTCACAACTTCCTGTACCTTCAGCTCCAGGGAATCCAATGCTCTCTTCTGACTACAGACACATATGTGCACGCACACACACACACACGTAATGATAATAATAACAATAAAATAACAATAATAATAGTAGAAAACAACACCACTAACACAGCCTCCTCATTTAACGTTCAGACAGTGAATAGATTTCCTGATCTGGATAATGAGGTTGAGTGACCCAAGGTATGGAGCTCATCATCATGTCGTCATTGCTGTCTTATTTTTCTCAAACTCAGCCATCATATTAGAGTCAGGAGTATGGTCTATTTAATAGTGTTGGTTATGCCTAGCTCTAGCTATTCCTCCAGGAGCAAGCTCTGTGTCTTAGAATTTTTTTCCATGATAGAACACCATGACCAAAAGCAACTCGATAGGGGGAGGGTTAATTCAGCTTATGCTTCATATTATAGTCCGTCACTGAGGGAGCCAGGGCAGGAACTCAAACAGTAACCTGGAGGCAAGAACTGAAACAGAGGCCATGGGTGACTGCTGCTTCCTGGATCACTCTCATGACTTGTTCAGCTTGCTTTCTATTAAACCCAGAACCACTCCGGAAAGGATAGCTGGGCCATCCCACATCACTCAACAATCAACAAAATTCTCCATGGGCTTGCCTACAGGTCAGTCTGATGGAGGAATTTTCTCAGTCAAGGTTCCCTCTTCTCAGATGACTCCAGCTTGTATAAAACTGACAAAAAAGTAAGCAACACGCTAAAGAAGTAATCACAAGCAATTCCCCCTCTCTCAGTTTTCTCCTCTGCCCTTGAGCCTCACAGAAATGAAGAAGGGACTTTGGTATCCCATGGAGGCTAAGCTTCCCTAGTAGCCCCACATAATGGCAGGCAGAACGGTGTTCACATCCTAGCAGAGACCGTGGATGGGTTCTACACACCCGTGCTAACTCTTCTGTAGGCATCTGATCATCCGATTTCCCCAGCTGCCCTAAATGGTGAGCATAGTCTTTATTCCCGTTTCTAAGGTTGTGAAAGAAGAGGCCTAAAGAGATACATGCTTGAGGTAAGGTCACGGAACTTTTTAATAAATGGCCAGATTCATAAGCACATCATCCCATGTCTCTAAGCACCATGCTCTATATCAGGTGTGCTCTGATCACCTCTCTGTGATATACCGTCTCTTCCAGAGACCCCCTGCCTGCCTGTATCCTGACTCTTGATGGTGCATCTGTTTTTGATTTCCTGTGATTTCTTCCTTCCCAGTTCTATGATCTTATGCTTTCTGTATCAGTCTTCTTCAAGAGGGGGTTTCTACTTCACAGGAAACTTCTGAATCCCTATGTCTTTGTTTTTGTTCTTTTTTTTTAATCAAAGGCCGGTTACTCTCAAGGGACCACAGATCCTGTTGTAGGATGGCAGAGCTTGTGTTTTGGATTAGGACTATGGGCACCATTCAAATTGTCTCCTTTGCACACAAGCTTATGTCCCTTCTGGCATGCATTTCAATACCCATCTGTTCCTGGGCATGTGGCATTATTTAATCAAGAAAATATTTTCTCTTATTTCCTCTTCTGTGTGTAACTCCGAAACTCCCATGAGACTAGCATGCATCAAGACCAATTAGAGCCCATGGCAGCCTGGGAAGTGCTTACATCACATGATCTGTCTATTTTATCTCTAGGAACCTCCTTATATGGCAGGTTCCATGATGTGCTGAAGTATGTATACCCAAGATAAAGACTTACCTTGCAGCATTTTATTTTTTGCTTTTTGCCATTTTATTTTATTAAACATTTTAGTTAGTATGAAAAAATGTAACATTTTCACACACATATATCATTATGTGTTATGATAATACAAGTATAAAGTTCTATTTTAAAGAATAAAAATTATATATAGTCCAAAATTATGTGCATTGGGACCCTGCTTTTTTATGTATTTTTTTATTGAGCTATACATTTTTCCACTCCCCTTCCTTTCTCCCCTCTCCTTTTCCACCCTCCCCCTGCCCCCATGTTCCCAATTTACTCAGGAGATCCTGTCTTTTTCTTCCTCTTAGGTTGATTCATGTATGTCTCTCTTAGAGTCCTCTTTGTTGTCTAGGTTCTCTGGGGCTGTGGACTGTAGGCTGGTTTTATTTACTTTATGTCTAAAAGCCACTTATGAGTGAGTACATATTAATTTGTCTTCCTGGGTCTGGGTTACGTCACTCAGTATGCTTTTTTTTCTAGTTCCATCAATTTGCCTGCAAATTTCAAAACGTCATTATTTTTTACTGCTGAGTAGTAATCTATTGTGTAAATATACAATTTTCCTTATCCATTCTTCAGTTGAGGGGCTTCTAGGTTGTTTCCAGGGCCTGGCTATTATGAATAATGATGCTATTTAAAAAACTGAACAAATGCCCTTGTGGTATGATTGAGCATCTTTTAGGTATATGCCCAAAAGTGGTATTGTTGGGTCTTGAGGGAGATTGATTCCTAATTTTTGGAGAAATTGCCATACTGATTTTCAAAGCAGCTGCACAAGTTTACACTCCCACCAGTAACTCCCACCATTACGCCACATCCTCCCCAGCATAAGCTGTCATCACTGTTTTTGATCTTGGCCATTTTGACAGATATAAGATGGAATCCCAGAGTTGTTTTAATCTGCATTTCCCTGATGGATAAGGATGTTGAACACTTGTGTCTTTCAGCCATTTGAGATTTCTCTTTTGAGCGGTCTCTGTTTAGGTCTGTACCCTATTTTTTATTGATTTTTTTTGATGTCTAGTTTCTTGAGTCCTTTGTATATTTTGGAGGTCAGTCTCTGTCAGATGTTCAGAGGAACATGTTTTGAATATAGGACGTTCTGCATAGGCCTATTTAGTTGAACACTTGGTCTCCAGCTAGTGAGACTAGTTTGGTAGGTTGTGGAACCTTTAGAAGCAGAGCCTCTCTGGGGAAAACAGGTATCGTGGAGGATAGGCTTTGAGTTATAGTCTAGCCCTGGTGCCAGCTTGCGTCTTCTGCTACTTGAACCAGTCAGATGTAATCATCTGTGCCTTTTGCTCCTACCTGCACAGCTGCTTTAACCACTGTGTCTTTTTAACATGATCCTTAACCTTCTGAAACTACAAGGTGAAACGAATCCTTCCTCCTTTAAGTCGCTTCTGTCAGACACCTTGTCACAGTGACCAGAAAAGCAACCAACACAGAAGGACTCCAAAGACGTGGTATAAGCATGTGTGCTTCTAAAAACATTTTCTGGAGGTGCTGATATGCAGCATGGCTTGATGGGTGCTGGGCTGATGTGGGTGGGTACCTGCTATGTGAACTGCTATTGTTTCATTTTTCATCAATCTAACTCTTTAACTTAGCTCCTAATTCATGCTCAGCAACACCCATCCCAGGCTGAAGTTCATAATCCACAAGGACTATTATCCTTTGGCTCAATTCACAACCATGAAGCTTGTTCATAGGTCTAGGCATTAAACATTGGTCCTGGTGGCCCTGGACTGTCCTCTTTGCAGCTGAACTCCCTGCCAGTGCTCTTCACGGACATTCTGGACACAGAATAATAATAATCAGATTTTCCCTCCTAGTAGCCATCTCAAGGGATATGCACTTGCAATCATTAGAGCTCATGATTTTGCCAATGATGGACCATCATGTCAGCTCCCATCAGATTTAGACAGGTCATTCATTAACTAGCATTTTCATCCCACAAAGTATAAAAGTTGTGGTGAAATGACTCCTTTGCCTGCCAGGAAACAGCTGAGTATTTGGGTATATTCTCCTTAGAATTCCTTCCCAAAACTTAAATAAGCGTTGTTGACCCCTTTCTCATTTGCTTTCACTAACAACGCTAGTAGAGCAGAGAATTTGTGCCTCCCCGGGGAGTGGTCCTGGACCTACTGCTGCCCCTGGGTAGTTATATTTTAAAGTTCAGTGACGTAATTAAAAGAGATTCTTAACAGAGTTTCAAATGATGTTTGGCTATCTTGAAGACCAATGAAAGAGATCCATTTTAGAGCCCAGAATCACTTTGTAAAATCCCCATTAAGCTTGTCCTTCATTCTCTTTCACCTCGTGAGTTGTCCAGAAGTCAACTGTCCTCAAATCCCAAGACTCCATTCACTCCTAACTCTGCACTGTTCGTGTTTATTTTCTTTTGGTTTCCCTTTTGGATATCTTGTCCTGTTTCTCCATTCATATTCTTTAAAACTTTCTTGTGTATGTGTGTGTGTATGTGTGTATATATAGATACATGCACACCACAGAGCAGTTGCAGAAGTTAGAGGTCACTCACTCACTGGGAATCAGTTCTTTCCTTTCATGTGGGTTCTGGGAATTGAAGTGAAGTCTTCAAACTTGGTCGAGAGTGAACGCCTTTACCTGATGAACCATCCCAGTAACCCAAGAACTTCAGGGGTTTGGTGTTATTGCTTTGTGGTACTCAAAACTGAACTTAAAGCCTCATACATACAAAGCAAGCACTCTACCACTGAGCCATATTCCCAGATCCACATCCTATATATTCCTTTAAGTTTGCATCAAAAATCCACAAGGACTGCAATAACAAGCCAAACTCCATTAAATCTTGAACAGGTCAAGAAAAGGGGGGAAAAAGGAAAAAATCCTTTATATGGGTAAGGTGGAAGATACAGAAAATGAGATGATAACCATGTGGACAAGTCTCATCTTTTTTATGTGTGTGTCTGGAGGTTACCATCAGCATCACAGATCACAGCCAGAGCAATAGTGTTCCCTTGTGGGGCAGCACTGATGGTGTCTGGGCCCACTTTTCCAAAAGGAGCTTCTTTCTGGTGTCTTCCCTGCCTTCTCATTTTTAAAGCTCTTCCAAACCCATTATCTAATCATCCTGGTGACTCATATTGTATATCTGTGCCCTGGACTGATGTCATCAGGATGTGTCTGGCTGAATCATGTGAGGTTGAGTTTAGCATATGCAAATACTGGGAAAGAGTACAAGGATGGGCTTCCTGACTCTGCACTCACATCCTCACTCTTGGACCTCATAGCCAGAAAATCCTGCTCCATCACTTGGACCCTGGTCTACCTCTTTCTTCTCCAAGAAATTACATTCCTCCATACATCATTATAAAGCAGAGTAAAATAGTTTTGATGTAATTTTTCTCCAATAGTTGCCACCATAATATGTAAGAGCCATGATGTGAGAAAAGAATAGCTTGATAATAAATGGACATTGTCCCATAACAAGCAAATCTATGGTGATATTTTGTTTATGTTTTAATAAATAAAGTTTGTTTGAATATCAGAAGGACAAAACTAAGCCACTCAAGGTCAGGCAGTGGTGGCACACACTGTTAATCCCAGGATTTGGGAGACAGAGGCAGATGGATCTCTATGAGTTCAAGGCCACCCTGGGTTACACAAGATCAATGCAGAAACAGATCCAGGTGGTGGTGGCTCACACCTTTAACCTCAGTACTAGGGAGTCACACACCTTCAATCCCAGCACTAGAGGGAATATAAAATGAGAAGAGAGAGAGACTCTGTCTGTTTTAATGTGCTTGGACTGTTTAGTCCGTGGCCACCCAGCCTTGACAGAGGTAAAACTGTTCTAGTGGCCTAACTGCTTTGCTTTTCTGGTTTTCAGTCTAAACCCTAGCATCTGTCTCTGGGTTTTTATTATTCACACTACACAGATCTGCAGAGGAGAAATGATCCATTCTCATAGGGAAATAAGATGTATACTTACCCCAAAGGTCTGCTTTTGTGTCTAGCTCTTATTGTATATCAGATACCATTCTAAGTGATTTATCCCCACTGATACTTTCAATAACAATAATGTACTTGTAAAAATGCTATTTATGCTCTTTCTGTTTCACTGATGTGGGATTCAATGCTTAGGGCTCTTAAGTAAAAAAAATTAGTTAATTTTTTCATTAATGTAACAAAATATCTGACAAAAAAAATTAAGTTAGAGTTTGTTTGGGTTCACAACATTAGTGTACAGTTCATGGTGGTGGGAAGGATGTGGGGCCAGACTATGGGGTGGCCGCTCATACTGTGTCTATATTCAGGAAGCAGAGAGAGAGATGGAAAGGTGGAATCTACTTTCTTTCCCATATCCTTCAGTCTGGGACCTAGACATGGAATAGGTAGACCTTCCTATTTCAGCTATCCTTGGAAACAGCTTCACAGGTATGTCCAGAGGTTAGTCTCCTGTCTGTTACTGTTCTGTTGCTGTGATCATACACCATGACCAAAGCAACCTATAGAATAAAATTACAGTTTTAGATGGTGAGTGCATGACCATCATGGCAGAGAGAATGGCAGCAGGCAGGCAGTTATGGCCCTGGAGCAGTAACTTAGTACTTGAATCTTAATCCACAAGCTAATGGACTTGTGTGGGCTTTTAAAACTTTAAAGCCTTCCCCCAGTGATACACCTCCTCCATCAAGGCTATACCTCCACCAACAAGGCCACAACTCCTATTTCTTCCCAAACAGTTCCACTAACTGGAGACCAAGTATTCAAACATGTGAGCCTATGCTGGCCGTTCTCATTCAAGCTACCACATCTCCTATGTGATCTGAAATTCCATCAGAATTAACCGTCACAAATAACTTTTCCCAAAACACTCAGCAGAACGGTGGAACCAAAATTCAAATTCAGACCATGGATGAGTATACACTATTCTATTAAGCACTGTATAACACCTTCTTTACTAGTCCAAGTAGCATTTTGAATTGTTCCAAAATAATAATGTCCAGTATCCTATGACTAAACCATCTCTGTAGTATCAAGTAATGAAGCCCGAGGAAGGAAAGAGATGTGTTAACTCACATCTGATGGGGATGGAATTGAGATCAGATCTTCTCACTCCAAATATTATGGTCTTTTAGCATTAGGATAATAGGAACATTTCTCTTTCAAAGACAAAAAAACCTGTCTACATGGAGATTTCCTTAATTCTTTGTTTATTCAGATATTGTGTTAGCTGAGTCAACCACCTATGTCTCATTTCCAGCCTCCTATTATATGAGACCATGCGGTGTCAAAGTCTTGTTATTACTCATAATTCCTCACTGAGGATCCTCATCATATGAACAGGTGTCCAAAGCTCAGACCTGTCAATAACTTTCTATGATTACATAGCTAGTAAGTGTGAGGACCCAAATGATTACTGAAGGGATCTTAGAGAAGACAGGCTTATAGTGATCTTTACTACTTTAAAGGAGATCTTTATTTACTCAAAGAGATTTCCTTGAAAAGACTTGCATTGATTAGTGTCATAAATATGGATATGAGAAATCAAATCTGTGTCACCGTCTTTTCCTTTCAGAGACACCTCTTATATCTGCTCTAATGGATATATCAGAGATGCCAAACAAATGGAAAATTTCCTTCTGTGAGCTCTGGGTATTCTCCACCTAAAATACACCAGCCAGACAAGATGACATCATTCAGATTGCACACGTCCTCAGGGAATGATTAACATGCTCACTCTGAGTGAATCACCTTCCTCTGGATGTCAGAATCAGGCAGGATCAAATCTAATAAACATCGATAGGCCGGAAAGGATGCTAATGTGTTCAAGGAGGTCAAACAAGTCCACTGCCTGATGCAGAGGCAGTAGAAACTCAGTTTTGTTTCTCCTCTGAATAACCTTGAAACTTCACCTTTTACTTTTAATGTATTTTGAGATATTCAGGAAATAGAAAAAATAAATAATAACACAGAAGTAAATATATCCCTGGATGAAACTGAAATGATTTCATCGTTTCTTCCTTTACTCAGTCTTAAGAATTGTAAAGAACCACCACTGTGTACCAGAAACATGCCACTGAGGAGCATGCCATGCTTCTGCATGGTGCCAAACACGAAATCATTTCTTCAGTCACACCAGTTCTAGGAACTTGATTTGTGGCTTAAATGGTGGCTCTGTGGTTGCAATGCTCCCTTACAAAAGCTAGCATTTCTGAAGAAAAACTGTTTCCTTTGTTTACTGTGTTACAGAACATTTATAGTTACCAGGTCTATAAATCTTCATGGAGTCTAAATATCTGGTTTGGTCTATGTTTCTACTGTTCAGTCCTAGGAATGTATCCCTTTTTCCTTTTGAAATTTTTGTTTTCTTTTTCTTTATTTTCCCATTATATATTACATCCTGATTGTAGTTTCACCTCCCTTCTCTCCCCGTTTCTCATTGCCACCTCCTTTCTTCCTCAAATCCATGCCTCCTTTCCCTTCAGAAAGGGCAGGTCTTCCAGGAATATCAACCAAACATGGCATATCAATTTACAATAATATGAGGTATTATCCCCTCATATTAAGGCTGGGCGAGGCAATCCAATAGGAGGAAAAGGGTCCACAAAAGCAGGCAAAGGAGTCAGAGGCACCTATTCCCACTGTGAGCAGTTCCACAAGAACATCAAGCTACACAACCATAATATATATGCAGAGGACCTAGGTCAAACTTTTCCAGGATCCTTGATTGTCACTACAGTCTCTGTGAGCCCCTAAGAGCCCTGCTAAGTTGGTTCTGTGGACCATTTTCTTGAGATATCCTTGAACCCTCTGGCTCCTCTGAGTCTTCTCCCTCACCTGTAGAATTCCTAGAGCTCCACCTAGTGTTTGGCTGTGGTCTCTGCATTTGCTCCCATAAATTGCTGGGTGAAGCCTCTCTGATGACGATTACACTGGTCTCTAAGGCGCCAATCTACGAGATAACAGGGTATCATTAGGGATTATTTCATTGATCTCTCTCTCTCTCTCTCTCTCTCTCTCTCTCTCTCTCTCTCTCTCTCTCTCTCTGTCTC
>NW_026067932.1:11884301-11886625 GCF_014885135.2 Alexandromys fortis
TCTCTCTCTCTCTCTCTCTCTCTCTCTCTCTCTCTCTCTCTCGTTTGGTTCTATCCTAGGTCTTTGGGATAAACATACTCTGTTTCCTGGCTATCCAGGCAGTGCATGGGCTCCCTCTCATGGCATGGGACTCAGGTTGCACCCCTCATTGGCTGGCTACTCCCACAAATTCTGTAACACCTTTATCACAGCATATCTTGCAGGCAGGACAAAATATAGGTTAAAGATTTTGGACTGGGTTGGTGTCCTAATCCTTCCACTGGAATCTCCCTGGTTACAGAAGACGTCTTGTTTGGGCTCTGTATCCCCCATCACTAGGAGACTTTGCTAGGGACACCCATATGGAGAGGTAGGTTTCCACCTCCCCCTAAATGCCCCCCCCAATCTCAATAATCTCTTCCAGTATTCTCTCCTCCCACCCCCACACCTGATCCCTTCTGTTGGAGAGATCAGGAGTACAAGGGACCTATCCAAACAGAATAAAAGCAATTTACAGCAAGCTTATAGGTAACACGAAATTAAGTGTAGAGAAACTCAATCCCTCAAATCAGTAACAAAACAAGTCTGTCCACTCTTTTCATATCCGTTCAATGCAGTACTTGATGTTCTAGCTAGAGCAATAAGACAATCAGAGAAGATCAAGGATATACAAATTTGAAAGGAAGAAGTTAAAGTATTGCTATTTGTAGATGATATGATAGTATACATAAGCAACCCCAAAATTTCTACCAGAGAACTCTGCAGTTGATAATACAAGGAGAGTACATCAACCAGTAATAACGGGGCTACTTTTTTCTTATTCCCTGACTTTAAAGAGTTCTGCATTCAGCTATGTGCCTTTCTAAAACTTTAGATTGTCTTCTGGGGTTTTTCAACTCAAAGTTATTTAAGAAAACCATCTTAGTCTAACATTCTTATTTTTAAAGCTTGGTTTCAGCTGTGATGAGCTCCAAGACCTGTGAACACATCTCCCAACAATTAGGTTAAAAGAATTTAAACCAGCTGGGCTACGGAGACTCAACTGTTAGTCATTAACTTGAGCTACAAACCATGCTGCTCCTTAGGTGAAACTCAGACCCTAGCTGTGAAACACATCCTTTTGTTTATTTTTATTCATCAAAACTCTGAGTAAGATATGATTATTATTATTAAATTAGTACAACGTGGGGGGTCATCTTCTTGAAAATCCACAGATAAAAAGGCCCAGTAGAACAGGATGTTTCCAAGAAATAGACACTCTATATTGTAGGCAGTGGAGATGTCCCTACGTCTACTCACACCATGCTAGAGTCCAGAGAAAGAGAGCCACAGCAAACATGTAAAAACACAGCAGAAACAAGAGACATTCCGGATCTGCAGTCCCGTGGCCTTGCCTTAATGAGAGGTTCCCATCAGAGCGTTCCCTGCTGCTGGGCTGACACCTGGAACTTCAATTGCATCTCGCTGCTCCTCTGGCCAACAGCAGTTTGCAGACTTAAATACCACTGACTGATTTCCACACAACTCCTCATCCATCCTTCTTTTTCTCCTCCTCAGTCACCTTTCAGATCTTCCATAACTATGGCTCCACTGATCTCTTCCCTCCATATTCCCACAGCTGATTTCACTTCCTTACTTCATTTCCCAAATTTCAAACTCACAATCTTCTCATGCCCTTATTTGGGATAAAACTTGTCCTAGAGCTCCCTGCCTTTCCTTGCCATCCCTAACCACATGGCCCTCTACTCTCCATCATCCTCATGAACTTATCAAGGATTTTTCTTTCTTTCTTCATTTCCTTTTGGATTTTACATCTTAACTAATGTTTTCTCTCCCTCCTCTCCTCCTACTTCCTCCCCATTCATCCCTCTGTACCCCCATTCATCCCTCCTCTGTTTCTGTTTAGAAAGGGGCAGGCCTCAGATGGGTATAAGGAAAGCATGGTATATCAACTTGTGGCAAATACGAAATATTTTTAAACTATATTTTATTTATTTATTGAGAATTTCATGTGTACAGTCTAACTTTATTATTTCATTCCTGATTCCCCCACTGATTACTGATTTATTGGGTACCACAGCACAATTCCCTCCCAACTGCATGTCCTTTTAATTCTTTTTTTTTAATTTTTTTATTTATTAAAGATTTCTGTCTCTTCCCCACCGCCGCCTCCCCTTTCCCTCCCCCTCCCCCAATCAAGTCCCCCTCCCTCATCAGCCCAAAGAGCAATCAGGGTTCCCTGCCCTGTGGGAACTCCAAGGACCACCCACCTCCATCCAGGTCTAGTAAGGTGAGCATCCAAACTGCCTAGGCTCCCACAAAGCCAGTACGTGCAGTAGGATCAA
>NW_026067932.1:11891053-11893497 GCF_014885135.2 Alexandromys fortis
AGGGTCTCGTGCTCAGAGCAGCTGCGGGCACAGGTGTTTTGCTCCGTTCAGTCCAGCAGGCGAAGGGTCTGAGGCAGGCAAGGAAAGTCAAGGGGCCAGGGGTCTTTATCCCCCAACATCGCCCCACATTAGAACGCTAAAATGTTGTTGTTTGTTTTACTCTTTTGGCTTTTTTGGTCCTGCCACCCAGCTCCCAAATAAATCACACACGGAGGCTTATTCTTACCTATAAATGCCCAGCGTTAGCTTGGCTTGTTTCTAGTCAGCTTTTCTTAAATTATCCCCCTATCTTTTGCCTCTGGGCTTTTATCTTTATCTCATACCTTTTTTAAGTCTTACTCCATGGCTTGCCGTGTATCTGGGTGGCTGGTCCCTGGAGTCTTCCTTCTCTCGTCCCTTCTTCCTTTCCTCCCAGATTTCTCCTTCTGTTTACTTTCTCTACCTGCCAGCCCTGCCTGTCTTTATTTATTTATTTATTGAAGATTTCTGCCTCCTCCCCGGCACCGCCTCCCATTTCCCTCCCCCTTCTCCCAATCAAGTCCCCCTCCCTCATCAGCCCAAAGAGCAATCAGGGTTCCCTGCCCTGTGGGAACTCCAAGGACCACCCACCTCCATCCAGGTCTAGTAAGGTGAGCATCCAAACTGCCTAGGCTCCCACAAAGCCAGTACGTGCAGTAGGATCAAAAAACCATTGCCATTGCTCTTGAGTTCTCAGTAGTCCTCATTGTCCACTATGTTCAGCGAGTCCGGTTTTATCCCAGGCTTTTTCAGACCCAGGCCAGCTGGCTTTGGTGAGTTCCCAATAGAACATCCCCATTGTCTCAGTGTGGAACTTTATTGTCTTTTAAATTTTGATTTTCTTTTATCCGTCCAAAGGAGATATCTAGTTTTCAACCTTTTTGTTAATTGAAAAGTGAATAGTATAACTCTTTGTAGTGATAGTTTTTGACAGTCAAGTGGCAATACACATTAATGGAGAAATGGATTAAACTAATATGTGAGAGTTAACCAATATGAGGCTAGAGATAATGGGCCAGGCAGTAATTTAATTAATACAAGTTCTGTGTGGTTATTTCGGGGGATTATGCTAGCCAAGTGGCGGGACATGGCCCGCCTCATACTATACTTCTTGGCAGTACCCCTAGATGTCAGAAAAATCATAGGCTTCCACAGTTGATAGACACTTTGAAAATGTGTTATTTGGTAGAGTGCATTTTATATATAGGATTATTGAGGCAGGGAAAATGGCCTGAGCATCAGCAGATCTGGCACTAGATTTCTTGACTCTCAGGTATATTTCATTGACACTGAACAATTTATAGGGCACCAAAATAATTTCAAAATTATCTCATGACATACACTTGCCTTTTCATTTTTCTGGAAGAATGTGCCATGCAGTTTTCAATATTTTTGTATAAATGGGGAAGAACCAGTAAATCAGTCTGTAGTGATTCGGGTCTGTTTGTATATAGGTCTTCACCAGAGTGTTGTCTACATTTCCAAAGGACTGCAGGGCTCAGAAGAGCTGTGGGCAGGGAGGGCATGAGAAGGCTTGGAGGGAGGAAGGGAAATGGAGAATGATGCGGTTATTTATTCTATAAGTTAGGACTATCCTACGTAACCCAGGTTTACTGTGAACTCCACAAGTAGTCCAGGATGGCCTTGAACTTGAGATCTTTTGCCTTCACCTGCCAATTGCTGTCACCACAGGTGTGAACTCTCATTCCTGTCACTGCGATTTCACTTTTATGGCAGGGTAAAGCTAGATTTTACATATATATATATATTCCATTTCTTTAACCATTTGCTTGTTGGTGGATGACTTGGCTGTTGTGAATAGTGCTGTGATAAATGGGTGATTACTCACAATTTTAAAGGGGCCACTTCATAAAGGAGTGCTAGATTCAAGATTAATGCTAGTTCCATTCTGTGGGCAGAGACAACGATCTGCATTTGAGTGTCTTTGTTATGAAGTCAGCTGAGTGCCCTAACTGAGAATGTACATGTGAGGCTAGAGGTGTGATTCCACTTTCCTGAGGCAGAACAGAAAGAGTACCTTTCCTTGTGTATGGAAAGTTTCCCTTCAATGTCCAGAAAATGAAGGTGGGATCTCCAACTTATTTTTTTTTTCTTCAAAGTCTAAGAGACTCCCAACTTTTGATTGAGATTTGCAATTAAGGAAGCTTACTGTAATGGTTCAGAGTGGCGTTGCACAATATAACTTCCTAAAAGAATGTTGGTAGTTTCACTTGGCGTCTTTCAGTGAGGGACCAGGTTCTGTCTTGGTACTGCAAGTACAACTTTGAGGCACGTGGGAGGCTGTTGTGTAGAATATGGATGTGTTCTGGCAGAATCCATAGCTGAGCATATGAAGATGAGCAAGGAGAACTATGTATGACTATGGAGCTCAAGTGTGGAGACCAACTATGAAGTGATGGGCGTTC
>NW_026067933.1:0-5580 GCF_014885135.2 Alexandromys fortis
CAACGCTGCAAACATGACTTTGGGTGATTGCCCAGGTAGCTAGTTGTCTCTGTGATTTGTTGCATGTTTTGGAAGTTGTTTTACTGAACTTCCTAATTACCCAGGTAACATTATTTCCCTTCTCAGATCTTCGATGGGGTTGAAGACTATATAAATGTAGTTACTTTTTTCTCACGACTTGGCCAAGTTATTTATTATAGAAGACCTAAGCTAGTTAGAATAGAATATTTGTACTTATTGTATATTATTTCATAGTAGGTTTAGAACTCTCTTACTTAAACAAAAGGGGGAGGTGTTGCGGGAGGTCCTTTCGCCCCTCCAACCAATAGCTGCTGTGATACCAGCCCATTGGAGCGTGGTCTCTCTCCCTTTAAAAAAGCGGCTATTTCCTCTGCTTGCTCTCTTCACTTCCTGCTCCGCCGGAGTCTAGATTCCCTTCCTGGTTGTGCAGATGGCTGTTGTCTGAGACGGTGATCTGTAAGTTTTCCCCTTTAAATAAATAACACCCTATTAATCATAACTCCAAACTGGTGTGGCCTTGTTCGTGACTTACGCCTTCATCTGGTGCCCATGAAAACTTCTCTTTGCAACATACAGAGATTTTTATAGTAAACTACAATCAATCAAATTAAGAGTTGTAAAGTTATGATAGATACATCTTCAAAACACTGCCTGAGAATAAAACTCAAGGATCATAATGATTATAAGGGCCATGAGATCATGGAGTTTGCTGTGACATTGCGTCTATAACTAATGTCAGAATGAATGCCCATAAAATCTCACCAGTATGATGGCTTAACATGAGCTGAACAAGGATGACACCAGTAGACATTTTAACATGGACAGGGGAAAGCCCAGAAAGCCTCAACCCTATACAAAATACTACAGGCAATGATGAAATGCTGAAAGTGGGAGATTTTTTTTCCACCGAGCAGAACATATCAATTGGTTATCAAGTACCAAATAATCAGCTTTAAAAAGATACATTCAAGTAACCTTATACAGATATAGTAGATTGCATTTATGTATTTAGGAATATATGCATATATATAAAACAATAATTAATGAAAAATATCATGATTTGAATTGAACAATACATGAGAAGGTACAGAATATAGAAAGGTAAAAAGAAAGTGGAGAATTTATATTATTGTCTCAAAAAATGAAATAAATAATTTAAGAATGAGTAAAATCAAGTGTATCCTTTTTTTATAATTCTTAAAATACTGATTGGATCAAAGGTGAATTCATAAACAATCTCAGATAAATCAATATTTCTATATGACTCAGAGATATAAATTGGATAGTGTTGGCTATCTCTCTGTCGTGAATATAAATTGTTTATCACTTTAGAAAACCATGTGTTGTAAGAAGCAAAGCAGTAGTCTGGGGTATTTATGGAAAGTATAGAACAATAGTTAATAATATACCAATGTGCCCATTGAAAAACCCAAACGCAGTTCTAATTGCTATGTGATAATCTCAAGGCCACTGTAATCAGATGCAATCACTTCAAAATATTTCGGAATGTGAAATGCTGTTCTTGTTTAAAATGTCAGGTAATATTATTGCCAACATACTGAGATTTTGCAGGCTAATCATCTGTAACAAAATTTCCTTAGATTTAAATGTTCTGCCTCTAATATATGCATTTTTACAACCCAGAAAAAGGAAGATAAAGCTAAGTTAAAATACATGAAACATTTTGGTAAAGCCCCCCGTAAAAGAATTAATGCTTATTGCATCACTAAGTCTTTTATAATTTTTGCTGAAATATTTTCATCTAAAACATCACTTCTGCACTAAATTTTGATTAAGTTTAAAAAGGAATAAATAATTCTCTAAAGCAGTGTTTCTTAAACTCTGCATCATGGCCCTTTTAAGGGTTTAATTAAACTTTCATAGGGGTTGTAAGTCAGATAACCTGCATACAACATATTTATATTACAATTCATAACAGTATCAAAATTACAGTTATCTAGTAGCAATGAAATAATTTTAAAATGGGAGGGTCAACATAATATGAGGAAGTGTATGACAGCATCATGATGTTAGGAAGGTTGATAATCATTGTTCTAAAGACATTCAACTACCAAATTTCTATGTCAAAATTTTAGTCATGGAAAGTGTAAAATAATATAGTGATATTCTATTTGTGTTTTAATAAATAAAGCTTGCCTGAAGATCAGAGTGCAGAGCTAAGTCACTAGAGGCCAGGAAGTATTGGCCCACACCTTTAATGCCAGGGTACTCTGGGCTACACGAGATTGAATCTGTCTAAAAAGAGAAATGGAACACACACAAAGATGTTCTCAATACTACGGAGTCATATGCCTTTAATCCAAGCATTAAGGGGTTTGCAACACTGATAGGGTAAGGCAGAGGGAGGTAAAAGGCGGGATGAGACAAGAGCATTTCCTTCTGAATTTAGTGGAAAGTATTGCAGTCTACAGTCATTCTAAGGACAGGATTGTCCCTTTGTTTGCCTCAGCCTTGGTAGAGGTAAGAACTCTCTTGGGACTTAGCTGCTTCACTTTTCTGATCTTCAGTTTGAACTCTGATATCTGTCCTTGGGCTTTTATTGTTCAAAATGTAGGATAATTCTAACTTTTTCTTTTTAACAAAGCAAAACTTACCAATGAGAAATTACAACTAAAGAAATCTGTTGAAACAAGCTTAGCTATTCAGATGAAGAACTCAGAGCAGTTAAAGAGTGTTCATTCCTACTGCTTTTGTTAAAATATAAGTGGTGCAAGGGTTTTTTTCCCCTCCCACTTGTGATCAATGAAGAATTTGTAGACAAGCCAGTTTTCAGTGTCACAATGTAGGAGGGGCTGTCTCCTGTAGTATGTTGCACTAAAGACATCACTATGAGTAAAGAGCCATCACTGTGATTCCAGGTATTCCTTCTTCCATCACTGGCTAAGGGGATTAGTTAATCCAAGAAGGTAGTTTAGGGATTTAAGGGTGGCAATGCAGTCTGTTGCCTGTGATGGAAATGGAATCAGATTGATTAATAATGGGATTTAGTGATTTAGCTTGAAATAACACATATCAAAGAATAGACACTGTTTTATAGGGTAAATAGCATTCAATGAAAATAGCAGGGATTAGTTACATGGTTTGGTTTCTAAACATTTTAACAGAGACACTTTTGCTAAAGTCAACACATTATCATTATGTCATCAGTGAGCGACAGCAAAACACCAGGAGGTCTTATCTTCTCCAGGCAGTATGGTCTCAGGGATTAGTTTTTAATTTCCTAATTGCAGTGTAATTCAAATATTTATTTTCCAAATGTCAGTCAATGTGCTATTAAGATGAATTGTCTTTAGTTCACATAAGATAAAGATGGGAGTCAAAATATGTTAGCAACACACACAGACACATGTTAATTTTATATTTATGTGTGTGTGTACATATAATGTATATTGCATGGACACAAAACCTACTGAGATAACAACTGATTAAATGAAACATTTGGAGTCATTTTTGTAGAAATTCTATCTTTCTGTCGACATCTTTTGTTCTCTTCTCTTTAAATAAACATATCTATTTCAATTATAACAATATAGTTAATTGATAATTAAAAAGAGAAATAATAGCAGAAATTTGGGGGTACTCAGGGAAAGAAATGGATAAAAGTGAGATGCATCTAGAAGGGCAAAGAGAAGCATTTTGGTCAGAAAGACAGAAAAACTTATATGGAAAAGTATAGAACATCATATGTGTATGGCAACAGTGTATCATAATTTTGGGATAGTCATCCATATGAGGTCAAATCTCAGATTTACTGAGACTATACATATATGTTGAAAGGATAATATGGAGAATCAAAATTTGCAAAGTTATTTTAATATGTCATAACTCACAGCAAAGAAGCTGTCTTCTAAACTATGGGATTCCAGTCTAAAAGAGATATTAAAATTACCAGATATATATTTTCAAAATGGCTAGGTACTTAAGATGGGAAGAGAGAGTGTAATAAAAAGCAGATGTGGAACCATCTCTTATCATTAGTGATGTGTGTGCTAATCAGAACCATGGCTTCCCACCTCTCCCACTTTTATCTCTCTCTTTCTCCATATTATATATACATATATATACAAATATATACATGTATGTATATGTATATATACATGCATATACATGTGTGTGTGTACACACACATAAATATACACACATACCCAGAAAATATTTGTTTAGTACATAGTGCCAGGGGATATTTTAAACATTAGCTTTCTTTTGGCGATAGTGGAAAAAAGACATTAATGACCCAACTTCTATTCAAATTGCTAAAGCAAATGTACTTTATAAAATATTTAAAATGAAGGCTTTCCTTCAGTCTCAATCCACAGATGTGATGAGATCTAATAAATTTATTGAATTGGTCTGCAACTTAGTGTTTCAGTTTTTATAGTGAAGGCACCTGTGCTTGTTAGTATTCAGGCATCTGTACTGGCCTGCCCTTGGGTCCTGACAGGATGTGTCCTCAACTCAGCCACTAAGAACACCTTCTGTACGCCTTTGCTACCTTCCCTCTTAAAAGGTGTGACTTGCCCATCTCCCATCTCTTCCTCTCTCTCGTGCTCTGTTTCTCTGTTTGTCCTCTCTGTCTCTCTATGTCTCTGCTTCTCTCTTCTTTTCTGAATCTCCTCTCTCAGAGACAGATCTTCCCTTTCCCTTAAATTCCCCTAACAGAAAACGTCACCATCTGAGCACTATCAAATGGCATCTTTCTCTCACAGACTGCTTTTTACTTAAAAAAAAAAAGTTACAACTATGCTTGCAAATTAAATTTGACTATTAAGCTGTTTATTGGTTCAATACACTTCTAATATATCACAAATTTTGGTATTGGTTTTTGAAACATGTAATATTTGTTGAATGCACAAAAAATAATGGAAGCAATAACATTAAAAATATGTGTAATGAAAAGTAAGAATGTAATAATCCTTAAACAAAATTTCCATACAGCAAAGCATCCTTTTGCATGCAAAATTCAAGATGTCATTGTTTTTTTTACCGCTGAGTAACACTCTAATATGTATATATTCCACACTTTCTTCATCCATTCTTCCATTGAAGGACATCTAGGTTGTTTCCAGGTTCTGGCTATTACAAATAATGCTGCTATGAACATAGTTAAACAAATCCTTTTTAATATGATAGGGCATCTCTTGGGTATATTCCCAAGAGTGGTATTGCTGGGTCCTGGGGTAGGTTGATACCGAATTTCCTGAGAAACCGCCACACTGCTTTCCAAAGTGGTTGCACAAGTTTGAATTCCCACCAGCAATGGATGAGGGTACCCCTTCCTCCACAACCTCTCCAGCAAAGACTATCATTGGTGTTTAAACACTATCCTGAGTGAGGTAACCCATACCCAAAAAGATGAACATGGGATGTACTCACTCACACTTGGTTTCTAGCCCTAAATAAAGGACATAGAGTCTATAATTTGTGATTCTAGAGAAGCTAAATAAGAAGGTGAACCCAAGGAAAAACATATAGTTATCCTCCTGGATATGGGAAGTAGATAAGATTGCTGGGCAAAAAATTGGGATCTTGGGGGTGGGG
>NW_026067933.1:6314-8714 GCF_014885135.2 Alexandromys fortis
GGGGCAAAGGGGAGAGGAGTGAGAGGAGGGGGATTGAAATGGGAGGCTGGGAGGAGGCGGAAATTTTTTTTTCCGTAAAAAAATAAAGAAAAGTATCCTTTGCAAACTTTCCCTTTTCTTATTTCTGTTTACATTTCTAATTCTTGGCTCTTACAGCTCTAATTTTGTTCACAATCATTTTGGGAATTTTTCTTCATATTAATAAATATAAATATAACAATCATATCATGTGACACTATTTGGAACTCTGTGACTAATCAACTCATACTTTTGTAAACTAGTAGCAACTGATTTGTATACTATTGTAAAGGAGTGATTTTAGTGTCCTAAACCAGAACTCAACTGATGAGAGAATTAAACGTCTTCCAAGAAATTTTGAGTATATCATATGACATTTTACATAATAGTATTGTGTGCCCCATAAATCACTGAAATGTATGCTCCCCCAAAACATTAGTTCACATAATAGAAAATCTAGGTCACATATCTTAATTACTGCATTTTTAAAATTAAGTCACAAAAATATTTAGTTGTGCATCAGTTATTGACTCTTTGTTTATAGTACAAAGATCAACTCAGATTATTACACATAAAATATTTAAACAAATCTATGCTAGAATTTATAACATAAAACCCTAATATTTTAAATATTCATGCATTTCTGATTATTCTCGTCCATGGTTTATGTTTGTATTAAGATTAATAATATTTTCTTCTTTTTATTGTATATTGATGACTCGGATGATGCTTTAATGAATTTTCTTAATTTAAGCATCTAATGTGTTCTAAAATACATTAGCATATAAAAGGAATGTATAATATGTTGATCAATCATGTATTTGCCATCAGTTGTGAGTAAGCGATAGACTTTCAGTTCATCCACCATTTAAATAAAAGAGTAAATATTGAAATTTAAGAAAAAAAGTAATCAAATAAACACATGGTAGAAACTTTCCTATAACAAAATATAGATAAAAATTCTCAGTGTTTCTAAAGAGTTAAAAAAATTATTAGACACAAGGTTATCATCGTACGATGTGATAAGATAAGGAAATAGACTTCAAAACATTGGTAATTACATATAAAAACATACTTTATTAACATTATGCTATGATGCATAGCATTTCCAAAGAAGGTTCCTCATAATCAACACAAAGTCCAATATGATTTTAGAAACTAAACTCAACACAATGCATTAAGATACTTGAATCAATCAAAGAAATGAATCTGTGAATTTCTACCATCAAAAACATGTTTTTGATTTCCACTGGAGAAAGGAATTTTTTTTCAGCCCACTCCAAATGGTTTAATGAAAATATAAAAATCTACAAAGAAGCATAAAGGTGTTATTTACTTGACTATACTGCATAGTTATTATGAACAGAAAGAAACAGGTTCTGTTAGGCTATAATGCCATACAATTGCCTTGGAGACACACTTTCCCTTAAGCATATATAAGATTTATTTTCATTGTTCTTTTGACATATGAAAACATACATATTAACATGATGTAAAGTCAATTTCTAACTCAGGAGCTTAGCATTTTCAGTTACAACAAATCTGATACAATGTTATTAGTTATATGGTCAAAGGTAAGTTCTTTATCTTACCAAATCTTGAATTTTTGAATCCTTAAAATAATATATAGATGTTATGTATAGAATTACTGTTGATAAATCATGTTTCATGTATTAATATTACTTTGTATTTGTCATAATTCTGTTTTTAAGTCCAAATATGAACACATTTCTCTTACTTAATGTTACTTTTTCTTCATTTATTTTTTTTCATTTCTGAAGAGCTTTCCCAGATATGCATAGTGGGTAAGTAGTTTTTAAAGTATTAAAATAGACTTACCATTTTCCATAGGGGTATTTTATTATTTATTATTCTTTCAAGTTTTTCTCAAACTGCAAATGATTTACTGCAGCAACAAATTTAGTTAATTTTTGTTGCTGACTCTTTATTCTATTTTTCATGGGGAAAACATCATCCTTACACCCTTTGTCTTTATTACTCATTTATATAATAATTATATTTAACTTAAACTGAAGGAATATTAGTAATTGTTTTTACAGTTTTAATGTACATGAAGTAATGTAGTTGTTCTTGATTCTAAATATGTCTGTACCTATGTAGCTATGTGGTTATCATAAGGAACTGGATTTTATGAAAAACAAATTGAGTATGCATCTCTTTTTTGTATGTGATGTTTTTACTAGCACTCTTGTCACAATGCTATGACCAACCAATCTGTAATTAAAAGCTTACTATTATTACATTATAGGAGCAAGGAGCAACAGTGACATTAATCTTAACAATAAAAGTTTTTGAATCAATGTATAAAAATTAAAATTTCAGCACATAATCAATATACAATATTAACAAGGCATTTTCCAT
>NW_026067933.1:8828-42088 GCF_014885135.2 Alexandromys fortis
ATAATCTCAATTCATATCACTTCCATTATAGTTGCTCAAAAATTCATATATGACTAGTGACTTCCATACTACATAGACAACAAGATGTTAGAATCAAAGGGATGTTAACCTAAGTTTTGTAACCATAATGATGTAAAAATGTTTTAAAGACTATAACAATATCAGCATTGCATATTGTTTAATTCTACACTGGTACAAGCTCATATCTGCAGTCGACTTGCTGAGGCCAATGGCTCTGAATGAAGGCCCTTTCCTCCTCTGGTGGTTTTAATTCTAGTTTTTAACTTTTAGAAGGGAAAACTGCTACCTTTATTCCTTCCTCTTATTTTTTAATTTTTTTCGTGTATTTTTCCAGAATTTTCTTCTGTTTATCTCAGCAAAAAAAACTAAATATTTAAAAAAAAACTGAGAAAGATACACATTTGGAAACTTGATTGTTATGTTTTATTTAATGTTTAACATTTAAATAGTTCCTCTTAAAGGAACTATTTTTCATTAAGTAAATACATATACCTGAACAGCTTCTCTGAAAAATGTGTTCACATTGAATGTGTTTGACAAGTTGAATGTACATTTATAAACTTAGAAGTCCTTACTCAAAAATTTTCAGAGATATGATCAAAATCAAGACATTTAACAACAGCAAGAAATGAGTATGTGCTGTTACCTGCTCTGATAATTTTGATTGTAGTTTACTTTTGCTGTTGAACATGTTGCATTGTTTTCAGGGCAGTCATTGCAGCAGGGTTCCTTTTGGGTCACCAACTAGCTCCCAAATCATGACACAGAGGCTTATTATGAGTTATGAATGTTTAGCTTTATTGTCTGTTTGCCCTACTAGCTATTACAACTTAAATTATCTTGCTTCTTTTTTGGTGATTTTTACCCTCCTTTCTTTCCTTCTCTATATCTTACTTTCCTGCTGTCTCCATGTCTGACTGACTGGTGACTCCATGGTTTCTGGTCCCAGGTGTGCCCCTGTTTTTCTCCCTTACTCTATTCTTCTCTCATCTCGTGAGCCTATATTTCTCCCCCTACTTATTCTTTCTGCCAATCAGACATACCTATCCCTTGTCTGCCTATGTATTGGCTGTTCATCTTTTTTATTAGACCAGTCAGGTACTGATGGGGATCCTCCTTCAATGAGTTTTCTATTACATGGCAACAAGCTAAGGAGATTATAGAGATATCCTGCTTGTCCTTTCTATAACCAAATACTGTTATCTACAGGGATTAACCTAAAGGGTAGTCAAAGGAATAAAATCTGGCTGATGGATGTGTTTTGCATTACAGAATTTTAAAAATTAAAATATATACACCACATAGCTGATACTTTTTCAGGTTTTTGATGGGCAACTGCCTTGAGCTCTGAATAGGCTGATTCGGTAATCATACATTTATTAGAAGTTATGGCAATCATAGGTATACCTACACAAATGAAGACAGATAGTTGTCCAGCATATGTCTCTGAGAAAATAAAACAATTTTTTCTTATAAAGCACATTACAGGTATAACGATAAAATCCTACAGGTTAGGCAGTTATGGAAAGATCAAAATCAACAATAAATGATATGTTAAACAAATATAAATTGATGAAAAATACCCCATAAATATTGCATAATTCTTTATTAAACTTGAGTTTTCTTAACATTAATAAGGAAGAAACAGTGACATCAGAGTGAAACTGGATAATAGAAAAAACTTCTGGATTAAATCAACTGGTGTAATTCAAGGAAGTGTTGATGTCACAATGGAAACCAAGAGATGTGCTACATCGAGGAAGGGGCTTCACTCTTGTTTCCACAAAAGAAGAAAAGCTACAGCTACCACCAAAATTAATAAAGATGCAATTTCAAAAGGAGTAAGAGAAACAATAGCTAATCTACAGACATAATCATCAAATAGGTGGTAAGGAAACCTCATAAGTGTAGGGGCGGGGTTCTGTTCTTGTCTTTGCAGGAAAATAATCATTTTCAAAAAGTGAAGAGACCCTGGACATTTAGAAGCCTAAAAGGAAAAGGTAATTATCCAGAAAGGATCACCAAACAAAGAGGAAGGTGACTTATGAGAACAGGTTAACTGAGGGCAAAAATTCATTATATATACTATTCAATAGAATAATAAACTCACTTAAAAATAAAAAACTGGCTTTGGATCTGGACAATGGCTATTCTTTTCTAAATCCATACACGTTTTAAAAGAAAAATTCAGAGTTTCTTTTAATGTCAGGGGTCATCTGATATGGGACAAAAAGAAGCAAGAATTTAGGAAAAATATTACATTTCTCCATAACTATTTTGTTTGTATCATATCTTTCATTGAACATATGTCTATATGAATAATGTTTAAGTTTTCCCACAATGTACAATAGATTTTCCTGCAGTTATCTTTGAAGTTTCCATGAAGAAAATGGGGACCCACAACAGTGACTCAACCTTGTTTATATAATGTCATGATGCTGATAGCTCTAATATGAAACTGGTTTTATGTACCAGTAGCTCAAGATGGTTTCAACTTTGTTAGCTGAGCCGGGCGGTGGTGGTGCACGCCTTTAATCCCAGCACTCGGGAGGCAGAGGCAGGCAGATCTTTGTGAGTTCGAGGCCAGCCTGTTCTACAAGAGCTAGTGCCAGGACAGGCTCCAAAGCTACAGTGAAACCCTGGAAACACTGTCTCAAAAAAACAAAAAAACAAACAAACAAACAAAAAAAACCAAACAGTGAAATGGTGCACTTTCTTATAATGTTATGGTCAAAACTCTAAATAATATCTTCAGAAAAACCATATCAAAAACTCAAGGACTGTTTGCAATTATATCAGACAACAATCTTGAAACTTAAAAATCATTTAATTTTACAGGATCCTATAAAAAGAGCATCCCCCCATGACATGTGGAAGTAATTTTAGAAGATGACATGCCCTCTCCCAACAAAGATTGTCCTCAGGGTTAAGAATAGCATTTAGGGGTTAATTATAATTGATGTAGGATTGGGGGTAGGAGTAGGAATTTTGTAGACTCAGGGATCTATCTTTTTTTTGTTGTTGTTTTTTCGAGACAGGGTTTCTCTGTGGCTTTTGAGCCTGTCCTGGAACTAGCTCTGTAGACCAGGCTGGTCTCGAACTCACAGAGATCCGCCTGCCTCTGCCTCCCGAGTGCTGGGATTAAAGGCGTGCACCACCATCGCCTGGCCTAAGGGATTTCTTTTAAAAAGGGGAAATTAAATGGCATAATAAGTAGTTTAGTGTGAGCATACATACTCATACTAATAATAATAGTGAGTAATAGAGTGAAGACTTGTGAGCTATTATATATAGGCAATTTACATTGGTGTATTTTCTTGTATATTGATTCAGATTCAAATTTTATTTGGTATATTGAATATGTCCTTTTTTCTGTTCACAAAATTTGTCCACCTATGCAGTTATTTTATCATTGTATGCATGCATGTTTCTACCTCTGTTTAAGACATTCTGTATATTGATACAATTTTAGCATATATTTATTACATTGAATTATACATTTCTACCTCTGATAACGATATTTATTAATTGTTCACAATTTTGGTCATTGTCGTCATTTGCTGCACAGTTGTTTAAAGATTGTATAATATGCTAATATGAGGCTTTAATCTTTAAGCTATACAAGTATTAAGTCTTACAATTCAATAGTCATACATGTTTGTCGTACATATAATTAGACTAGTCAGGTTCTCTAGATACATAAAGATTGTATTTTGCATAGATAAGTAATCTTCAACACTTCAAAGAACTGCAAAATATGGCATTTAAATAACCTTGGGTTGAGGTGATGTGAGACACAATTGCTCCTGGTAGCACCAATCTATTCTGAAGAGAATGTTGAACGCCAAAGACACTCTACGTGGGGCTTGTTTTCTTCTTGGCAAAACTGACCATGCCTCAACCACTGACAAATTTCACAGAGTCTGGACTATTCAAGGAGGATATAAGAGAAAGACTGCCAAACCTTGCCAAGACAGGGTAAGACAGTTTTGAAAATCTTACTCCCTCTGGAAATAGTCTGTCAATCACTCTAGCCTTAGCCAAAGTTAATTGCTCCAACATTGCAAATGAGACTGTCATCTATTGCATATTTTGAAAGTTGATTGATTGTACTTTCTGCCTACTCAATAATATTATCTCCTTTCTTAGGCCTTCAATGTGGTTGATAATTTGATAGTTATAGTTACTTTCTTCTTATTATCCAGCCAAGTCATTTCTAATACAAGATTTAGATTCCTTATGACAAAATAATTACTAAAACACTTAGCATATTTTTATACTGTTTCTAATTCTAATTTTTTACACTTCATATTTGTTCTTACTGTATTTGGTTTTATATTGGGTTTGGAACTTTCTTATTTAGACAAAAGGGGGTGGTGATGGGGAATCTCCTTCAGCCAATGACCTGTGAGAGGCTGGACCACATGGGACATGGCTTTGGGTACCAAAGGGCCCACAGGAGCATCCACTCATGACATCTGGATGTTGGACCCCATTCCAGTTTTTTCATTGTGATCCATGAGTTTCCCTTTTAATAAAGAAAAACCTTAGTATACCCCACTTGGAGCTAGTGTGCTATTATTTGATTCACATTACTTCTATCTGACACATTTCACTTCAAGGTACGTTAGGCAAACAAAGCGAAACAGCAACATATCTTTACATAATTAAACATGCAACATAAACAAATGTAACAAATCTTTACATTGTTATCAAAGATAAAATAAACAAATGTAATACGCATTCATATAAAGAAATATTTTGCAATATAGACAATTATAATATCTATATCTATAACTATCTCTATCTCTCTCTCTATCTCTATCTCTATATAATATAGTTAAAATAATGTTCCACATAATCTCTTCACAATTCTTCCTAAGAAATATTAGTGTTCAACAATTTCTACTCTATATCCTGTATGAATAATTCAACTGCTTCTATTCAAATCCTATGTAGTCATAAATCAACACGGACTTTTCTTTTCAGAACATGAGTGAGGTTTCCCATCTTCAATTTATTCAGGAAGTATCATAAAATGCTTGACAGAAGTTTGACATCTGTGACTGTTCATGTTTTCTATCACTCTTTCGTGAAATTAGGTTTAACAAGCTGTGTGAGTGTAGGTAGGGATTATGAAAGATCATAAAATCAACATTTCCAAGGCTTAAAAATGATAAAACCCTGAATATTTCTAAATGTCTACAGTACAAAGGTTGGTGATCATCAGTTCAGCAGATCTGCTTGTTACACATTTTGTGAATTTTTGTCATTACAATTAGGTAAATCATAAATAAAAACGAAAATAATATATTTTTAAAAATAATAACACCCTACCTTAAAACTTTAAATGGTAATAATATCTGCACTTTGATTTCAAGTGGATGTTACCTTATTTTGTTCAGTGTTTTTTATATTTTCTACCTTATATCTGGTTTGGTGAACACAATTTTAGTAAAAAAAATCGACATAAGTACAAGTGAGTGTGAATGTTAAAGAAATAAGCTTCCAAGCTACTTTTTGAAAAGTGGTATTTTTGGTCTATTCATAAGTAAATAGTTACCTCTAATAATTTGATCAGGAATTTTATTTTGCTAAGAAATATAATAAAGTATACACTAAAAAAATCCTAAAGTAAACTCTGTTCAATATTTAAATTTATCTATTATTTACAAATAACTTCCACCATTTTTGTTTCTTTTACTTCTTACCTCCAACTTATTAATGTTTCTTTTTATTCACAAAACTGAAATATTAAGGAGTTATTCTTAATGATCTAAGCATTGAATAATAAAAGTGAGTAACCACAATAATTTGGAAAAGTCACTTAGCTGAAAATAATAATGAAAGAAGTGGTCATGGAGTTGACAAAAAGCAGTATACCAGAGGTTTCGGAAGGAGGAAAAATAGGGGCAAATGTTGCAATTATATTACGATCTCAAAAAATTGATAGCTAAGCAACATAAATTCTGAGTAGATGTTAAATGTATTTTCAATGTTATCATGAAATTGTATCCAGTTAAGTTTTTTTGGCAGTGTTTTTATCAATTTTGCAACTCTTCAATCTTTTCAGAACAACAACTTGCAACACTAGACAATTTTTGAAGTCTGAAGAAAAAAAATATTTCTTTGCATAAAGATATTCCCAAGAGACTAATTTCCCAAGAGAGATTAAAACCACAGAAGGCAGCTATACTTGACCAGCTGTTCTATGACATGGAGAAAGAAAAGAACCGAAAATAGAAAATATGTGTTTGGGGAAAGACGCTTGTGCTGCACCCCTCCTTTGGTTGTGTGGTAGGGACATATGGAAGGGAGAATTAAATGGAATGGAATCTTACTTTAATGAATACAATGAATATGTTTATATAAGCTAAAGTTTTCCAATGTCACAGTATGACTAATGCTGACGGAAGGTTTGTTTGTGTCTACAAATGACATTGCTGGAATTTTTCAAGGCCATTTTATTATATAAAAACATTATTCCTTACAGGAGACAATCATATTTTGTAGGAAAACAGAGTGCACCAAAATTTCTGATTTGTGTGCTAAACAGATTTTAGTTTCTACTACAAATTTATGATGTATCTTAAAATTTACCAGAAAAAATTGAAGCAATTTTCCCTTAAATAATGAACATGAATTTCAAGTAGATTTGTTTCCCATTTTCAGTTTGACTTGCCTTCTACCTAGCAATTATGGTATACATGTTTACCTTCTTTAATAAGAATATCATGCTTAATTTTATTATATAAGTAAGGCAAATTTAAAAATGATGCAAGCCTGAGTTATTTGAGGAATTAGCAGAACATCAGCAGTGTCCTTAATGTGAATCATATTTGACATTCAGAAGAAAACAAACATTATTTAAAATATATATAGCTATATAGCTATAGAAGACCTTATTATCACCATCTTTCTAAGCTGGTGAAAAGCATTCTGAGAGATTACCTCGCGTCAAGGAAGATTACTTTTTTTTTCTTCATTAGAGGTTATTACAAAGAACTCGCAGATGAAAATGTAGAGAATAAGTAGCTATGAAACATCGATCCCCAAATGGCACATCTACAATACACCCTAATCCCTGTTAAATGCCAGAAAACTTGGAAGGCAGGAAAGGAAGATGATAACAATACAAGGACTAGAGGAACTTCTGTGAAATGCTGTATTCTGTGTATGACAGGATACACTTATAAGCTCTCAAAAGCTCTGGCTGTCAGTACAATACCATAGAAAATAAAGTGAGTTATATTTCAGCACAGGGGGTTGAAAGGACTGAGAAGGCCTCACATCAACCTGGGAAGTTTCAGACAGTTGACAGTTGCTAGGAGAGGTAGCATTTTCATTTTTCACCGGGAACATACACTTCAGTGCATAGCATATGTGTGCATATGGGAAATACTAATTGGACTAAGAGAGTTATATGCATTTAAATAAGTCAAAACAGAAAACACAGCTTTGAGGGGTGATTGGGGATAGATCACAGACGTTAAAGGGTGGATAATGGTAGGTGTGATTACAATGCACTGTACTTATAGAATGTTCAAATACTAAAAATAGATAATTATAGTGTGTACGTTTGAATTGAAGTAGCTGAATTAATTATCTCTAATAGATAGAATATATGTTAGACAAACTTGAAGAGATATAGGACTGGGTACTTTCATAGACATTTTGTTTCATGAACATAAAAGTAGCTCAGGGAATCTGTATGCCACTCTAATCTGTGAAGCTGAAAGGCCAATTGCACATTTGCTTCTCTATACTGTCCTGCAAATTCTATCCCCCAGTCACACCACCAGCTTTATAAAATACCACTAGCACCGGTTTCCCCTTCCTCTCTGCCCCCAACTCCAGTAGAAAACAGAAGATCTACTCCAGCCTTTCCCCCACTTGTTCTGTTATCTCAAGCCCTAACTCAAGCAGACATTACCCGGAAACCTGACAGAAAAGCATTCCAGGAAAGCAAATGGACCACCAGAAATGGTAAACAATCTTCATATATTCATGCTCCAGCCACTCTTTCAAATTCAACCTCCCACTCCCATACCCAGCTCTTTAGTAGTTATCTGTTATGGTCTTTTCACTATCTTTCCCCATACTCAGGGGACTAATCAGATCCTAGTAGAGCATTTGATTTCCCTCCCTTCTGGGGGAGCACTCACACCCTTTCTGAGCCTATCCCCATCACTTATGATCAGCTCCCAATATCTAGAAACACTTTCACCTAGAAACCCCGTGGCAGCATCTGGCAGGATCACAGAAGAATCTTCTGCAAGGGAACATACAGCCACCACACCCGCCTGAAACCTGGGAAAAGCAAAAACAAACAAACAAATAAAAAAAGAACAAAACAATAACCTAATATAAAAAATACATCACCATATAAAATTGAAAACATCCCAAGTCCAGATTCCTACAAATAGATATAAAAACAAATCAGTAACAGCCAGGAATGTGTAGATGGACACTGTAAAGTAGTCCACACTAATTCAGAATTGCATATAATTAAGGGTTCTTTATTTAGGGCTAGACTCACAGATCACAGTCCTCTACACAAACAGAGAACAGAAACCAAATATAGCAACCAAAAAAGAAAGAGACCACTTAAAAAATTGACAGATTAATGATAGGAAATGTGATGAAGGCCTCAGGATTTCATTAAAAAAATTACATCAAAAGCAAAAGTTTAAAGAGTTTTCTATTACATGGCAACAGCTAAGGAGATTATAAAGAGATGTCCTACTTACTCTTTCTATAACTAAATACTGCTACCTGCAAAGATTATCCCAAAGGGTTCTCAAAGGAATGAAACCTAGAAGATGGATGTGTTTTACTTTTCAGAATTTGGAAAATTAAAATATGTACACCATACCATTGACACTTATTAAGGTTTTCAGTGGAAAATTCCTTTAAGCTCAGAAAGTCTAATTCAGTAATCACATATTTATTGGAAGTTATGGCTATCGTGGGTATACCTGCACATAAAAAGACAGATAATGATCCAGCATATGTCTTTAATAAAATGAAACAGTTTTTGCTTATTATAATATAAAGCATATTAAAGGTATATCACCCAATCCTACACATTAGGCATTTATAGAAAGATCAAATTTCACTATAAAGGATATGTTAATAAACAGAAAGGAATGGGAAAAACCCCAGAAATAAATTAGAATATGCTTTATTAACCTTGAATTTTCTTAATGCTAATGAGAAATGGACAATAGCAACAGAGAGACATTGGATAATAGAAAAGTCTTCTGAATTAAATCAACTGGTTTATTTCAAGGATGTGTTGGCCTCACAATGTAAGCCAGGAAATGTGCTACCTTGGGGAAGGGGTTTTGCTCATGTTTCCACAGGAGAAGAAAAACTATGGATACCATCAAAATTAATAAAGATTTGGTTTGAAAAGGAGAAACCTCTTGAAAAATAGAATGGCAGCTCATCCAAAATGCTGACAACCATACAGGTGGTAAGGAAAGCATATAGAGTTTGGGCAGGGCTCTCTCCTTTTCTTTGCAGGAAAAGACTCATCTTCAAATATTTGAGAGATCCTGGATATTTAGACACTGATGGAAGGGAAATTAACTATCCACTAAGGAACATCACAAAAAAGGAATCCGATTTATGAGATCAGATATTGATACACATACATTTACACACACACACACACACAGAGAGAAAGAGAGAGAGAGAGAGAGAGAGAGAGAGAGAGAGAGAGAGAGAGAGAGAGAGCGAGCTTTGGAGTTGGACACTGGCTCTGTCCCTCTTTAAATCCAAGCATGTTGTTAAACTAAAAATTCAGAGTATTGTCTTATGTCACGAGCCATGTTATAGGACAGAACAAAAGAATTTAGTTAAAATTTTACTTTTCTTCATATATATGTCTGAATATGTCTATATAAATAATGTTTTGTAGGGATAAGCCTGCCCATTGGGGACGGGCTCACCTCGGGCGAATGTTTACTGATAAATTGGGTGTGCAGAAGCCGCGCTTCCCTTCCTGCTTCTTGTACTCTGCTGGAACCTTGGTTTCATGAGTCTGATTTTCCATTAAAGTTGTGCAAATACCCATCACAATTTGTCTGCATTAATCTAAGCCGCCACTTCATTTTGGCGTCCAATGTTGGGGCACATTTGCCCCCGCCCCATAGCCCACCTCCCCCGCACAGGCCCGCTTGCTCGCCTGCCCGCCCTAGGCCCGGCCGGGGCAGCGCAGAAGCCGCAGCCCCGGGTCCCGAGCTGCCAGCAGCCGGCGCTTTGTTGCTCCCAGGGCCAGAGGAGTTAGCCCCTCCCTCTCTGCCTTGACGTTTGGAGCTGAACACGAAGCTTAAATATTTGTGGTTTTAAAACACAAACCGCCACAGAGGAAGGGGTCACTTTGAATAAATTTTGGTTTTGAGTTGTTTCAGACCCGCTCTCCACGTGAACTCAAGTGGACTCTTTCACCACCTCTGGCAGGAACCAGTCATTGCGGGTAAAAAAAAAAATTCCTTTTATAAATAAAATGTCTGAGAATAACACTATTCAGGATTTTAACAGTCTTTTTGAGTGTGCCATGTGGGAGATCCTACAAGAGGTGTCTAGCACCCCACATCTATGGATCCTTCTGGGATTAGTAGTTTTCCTTGGTATTAAGTGGTTTGACAACAAAAGTCTGATAGAGTCTTTAAGAGAAGAATCCAGGATTCTTAAGGCAGAAGTTGAACATCTAAAAAAGAATAAGCATGACAATGATCTTCTCAAGAATCAGTTTGAAGTTCTACAGGAAGAGAATAGAACTTTGTTTAACAAGACTCTGGTGACTGAAAAAAATTTAGAAAAGGTTCAGGCGGATGTTAAGAAGAAATTCATTACTATGGAAGAGGGAACAGCTGAGTTGGATCGTAAACTCCAATCCCTTTCTGTAGGAACTGAAACATTAGTGGCTGATATTAAGGAGAAATTCATTACTATGGAAGAAGGAGCAGCTGATTTAAATCGTAAATTTCATCAGTCACTTTCTGAAGGGACTGAAACATTAACTGAGAGAATCAAAACTGTTGAATGTGACGATCAAATTTTGTCTAAAGCTTATGACAGATTGGCAGAAAGATTGTCAATACAAGAAGGCATAGTTTATGCCATAAAAATTATATCCAAAGATGAGAACTTATCTCTAATGGACAAACTTCATACTTTAGAATCCTCAATGAAGGCTTTGGAACATAATTCTGGACAGGAAATACAGACATTGCAGAAGGCAATGGTGAATAGAATTGAAAAGATTGAGGAATTTCTAAAATTCTGATGAAGAAGAACAAACGGTAGAAAGACAAATTTTAACTACATCTGTGGGTAAATCACTCCGGGACAATTTCCACAAAGCTCTACCTATAGCTCTATCTGCCTTTCCAGTACTAACAACAGAGAAGGTGATTAGTTCCAGAAACCCTAGGGTCATCAAGAAAGATACATGGGAGCTTGTCCGTATGAATGATCTCAAAGAAATTAAACAGGCTGTCATGACTTTCAGGATGCACGCCTCTTTTGTTAAAGAGACGCTAAAATCTTGGACATCAACAAGCAGAGCTACATCCTCGGTCTGGTTTCAACTGACCTCTGCAGTCCTTGAGAGTGGGCCGCAATTAAAATGGAAATGCTTATTCAGGCAAGAGGCTAGACTTTTAGAACAGCAAGAAAAGGTGAAGGGAAGTGACATCTCCCTAGACAAAATTCTAGGTGAAGGACTCTTTTCCGACCCTCAGGAACAAGCTAATTTGGATGAAAACACACTCTCCATATGCACTACAGCAGCCTTAAGGGCTTGGGACAGAGTACAAGACCCAGGACAGAGAATGGAATCATTTGTCACAATTAAACAAGGTCAGAGAGAATCCTTTAGTGATTTTTAACAAAGACTTACTAAGGCTGTACAAATAGGGATACCTGACCCTGATGCAAGACATATAATGATTGAGTTTTTGGCTTATGAAAATGCAAATGTAGAATGCAAAAAGATTTTGGGGCCTTTAAGGTTCAGATCAGCACCCTTGGAAGAATGGGTCTTGCACACACTGGATGTTGATACATTTGATTATGGCACTGAAGCATGGGTAGAAGAAGCAATTTCCAATGGTAAAAGGAGACACCAGAATACCAAATGTTTTAATTGTGGCAAAATGGGTCATATGAAAAGGAATTGTAAACAACGGATCTTCAGAAATAATAATAATGCATCTTCTAGAAATAACAGAAATAGGAGGACTCAGCCTTCAGGTTTATGTAGAAGATGTGGAAAAGGTAGACATTGGACGAATGAATGCAGGTCTACAAGAGATAGACAAGGCAACCTGATACAGACGGGAAACGTGAGAGGGGGGGCCTCACAGGCCCCCATGGCAAACATGGTTCAGTCATTTCCAGTTTCTGCAGAGAACGTGCCTCGTCAGGACAATTAGGAAACCTCATGCCTACTGTTACAAACGATAATGAGCAGAAAGATGAGTTACGTGTGTTTTGGCAAACTTCTATAAATGATCAAAGACCTAAGCTGAGAGTGTGTGTAAATGGCATTTTTATTACTGGCCTGCTGGACACAGGTGCTGATGTAAGTATCATTACCCCAGAATCTTGGCATCCGTATTGGCCTCTTCAGAATGTAAATGTTCAGCTCCTGGGAATTGGAACCCTATCTCGAGTAAGACAGAGCACAAGATGGGTTGAATGTATAGGGCCTGAGGGACAAATAGGAAAATTAAGGCCATATGTAGCCAATATTGCAATGAATTTATGGGGTCGTGACCTATTACAACAATGGAATACCCAAATTAACATTCCTGCTACTTCTAGAGCCTATATTTCTGAGAATAATATTAAAAGATATTACAAACGGAGAAAACCGGCCATTCGGGCCATACAAGAACAAGTAATTGAAGCCCCTTCAGAGATACCAACAGCCTTGCCTCTAAAATGGTTGACTGAGAAACCAATATGGACAAAGCAATGGCCTCTAGCTGAGGAAAAGTTACAGGCTTTAGAACAGCTGGTACAAGAGCAATTAGATGCTGGACATATAGAAGAATCTACCAGCCCTTGGAATTCTCCTGTATTTGTGGTTAAGAAAAAATCAGGTAAATGGAGAATGGTGACAGATCTCAGAGCTATCAACAAGGTTATTCAACCTATGGGTCCTCTGCAATCTGGAATCCCTTTGCCCTCTTTATTACCAAAAGGATGGCCTCTTATAGTTATTGATTTAAAGGATTGTTTTTTCACCATACCTTTACAAAAAGAAGATAGAGAAAAATTTGCCTTCACGGTGCCTACTTACAACAATTCTCAACCTTCCAAGAGGTACCACTGGGCCGTCCTCCCCCAGGGTATGTTAAATAGCCCCTCCTTGTGCCAATATTTTGTGAACCAACCATTGCAAATAATACGCAAGAAATTTCCCAAATCTATAATATACCACTACATGGACGACATCTTGTTATCCGATTCAAACATGGATACCTTGAACAGACTGTTTGAAGAAATAAAGATACTTTTACCTAAATGGGGATTGCAAATTGCTCCTGAGAAGATACAGAAGGGAGATTCTGTTAATTATTTAGGTTATAAAATAGGTTTGCAAAAAATTAAGACACAAAAGGCACAAATTAGGAGAGATCGCTTACGGACTCTTAATGACTTTCAAAGACTGTTAGGAGACATTTCCAGTCTACGACCAGCTGTTGGGATAACACCTGATCTAATAATTCATTTGAACAAAACCTTGGAAGGTGATAAAGACTTAAACAGTCCCAGAGAATTAACAGCTGAAGCAGAAAAGGAACTGACAATAATTGAGGAAAAATTACAACAGGCACATGTGGACAGGGTGAATCCAGAGCTCGATTGTATTCTCGTCATATTACCATCCAAAATTTCTCCTACAGGAATTTTAATGCAGAGAGATGATATTATCTTGGAATGGATCTTTTTACCACATAAACCAAGTAAAAAACTGAAAACTTATGTGGAAAAAGTCGCCGAGTTAATTATAAAAGGAAAGCTGAGACTTCGTCAATTAGCAGGCATAGACCCAGCAGAAATTATAGTGCCTTTCACTGCTGATGAACTAAAGAAATTATGGGAAGATAATGAACCATGGCAAAGAGCTTGTGCTAGTTTTTTGGGAGATATTAATAACAATTATCCAAAAAGCAAGAGGCTTAACTTCATAAAGAGAACTTCATGGATCCTTCCTCGAATCGTCCGTGATGCTCCAATAACTGGAGCCCGTACATTCTATACTGATGCCAATAAAACAGGGAAGGCAGGTTACAAATCGGAAGACTTGGGTAAGGTGGAACAAAGTCCTTATGATTCTGTCCAGAAGGCAGAATTATATGCCATTCTTATGGTGCTAAGGGATTTTAGAGAACCTATTAATATAGTTACTGATTCGCAATACGCAGAAAGAGTTATTTTACATATTGAAACTGCTGAATTTATACCTGATGATACAGAACTAACCTCATTGTTTATCCAGGTTCAAGATTTGATCAGGAACAGGCTCTGCCCTATGTACATAACACACATCCGATCCCATACGGGTCTGCCAGGTCCTCTAGCACAAGGTAATGCAGACATTGATCAGTTATTGATTGGTAGTGTGCTACAAGCCTCTGAATTTCATAAAAAACATCATGTTAATAGCAAGGGTTTGAAGAAAGAGTTTTCTATTACATGGCAACAGGCTAAGGAGATTGTAAAGAAATGCCCTACTTGCTCTTTCTATAACCAAACGCCACTGCCAGCAGGGGCTAATCCAAAGGGCACCCATAGGAATGAAATCTGGCAGATGGATGTGTTCCACTTTGCAGAATTTGGCAAATTGAAGTATGTTCACCACACCATTGACACTTATTCAGGCTTTCAGTGGGCAACTGCTTTAAGTTCAGAAAAAGCTGATTCAGTAATCACTCATTTATTAGAAGTCATGGCTATCATGGGTATACCTACACAAATAAAGACGGACAATGGTCCTGCTTATGCCTCTAGGAAAATGAAACGGTTTTTTGACTATTACAATATCAAGCATGTTACAGGTATACCATACAATCCTACAGGTCAAGCAGTCATAGAAAGATCAAATCGAACTATAAAAGATATGTTGAATAAACAGAAAGGGGTGGAAAACACCCCCAGAAATAGGTTACATAATGCTTTGTTAACCTTGAATTTTCTTAACGCTAATGAGAAGGGGACAACGGCTGCAGAAAGACATTGGATAATGGAAAAGTCTACTGAACTAAATCAACCAGTTTATTTCAAGGATGTGCTGACCTCACAATGGAAACCAGGAGATGTGCTGCGTTGGGGAAGGGGTTTTGCTCTTATCTCCACAGGTGAGGAACAATTGTGGATACCGACAAAACTAATAAAGGTTCGGTATGAAGAAGAAAAGCCATTTGGAAAAGATAAATAACAATTCTTTCACAAGGTTGGCGAGCATACTGATGGTAAGGAATACAGATAGGTTGGGGGCAGGGTTCTTTTCTTATCTCCACAGGAAAATATTGATCTTCAAAGACTTTAAGGGACCCTGAATATTTAATTACTGATGGATGGATAATAGTTACGACCTACTAAGGATCAACTAACATTATATACATACCGTAAGTATTGATTTTTTATATATTTATGTATATATGTTTTTTGTTTTTTGTTTTTGCTTTTCCTCGTATCTGTGTCTTTCTTTATATGTCAGTATATGTCCTTGTTGTTAGTGTCTAAATTTCCCATAACAAGCAACAAATTTTCCTACAGTAATTTTTGAAGTTTCCAGGATGAAGATGGGGCCCCACAACATCAACTCAACCTGGTTTTTATGACGTCATGAATATATTGAATATATTTTTTTTTTTTTTTTTTTCTTTTCTACGTGCTAATAATTTTTTTTGGTACCAACTGCACAAGACAATTTCGAATGGTGCACATTTTTTGACGACACTCTGGCCGGACCTTCTCAAAGCGCTCAGGGACTAGTTATAATTTTCTTAGGCCAAAGGTTAATTTGGGAATTTTACCATCATTTGCTTTCACAGGAGCCCCTAAGGAGAACATCGCCCCCATGTCAGCTTGAAGCAATCTTAGAGGACGGCGTCCCCTCCCCCAACAGAGTTTGCCCTCAGGGTTAGGGACATCTTTTAGTGGTTGGTTTGGGGTTGAGGGGATGGGGAGATGTTTTATGGAGTTAGGGGTATGTTAAAAAAAAAAAAAAGGGGGGTTTAACTGGTTTGATGGGATGATTGGTATTTGTGAGTTACTGTTTTTAGAAAATTGTATTGGTACTGTTTCCTGTATATTGACATATTGAATATTGAATGTGAGTGTTCCTACCTCTATTTTTGTATAAGAGTATACTTATATTGTATTGATACATCTACCATATCACAATGTACATTTCTACCTCTGATACTATTTATGTAATAACATTGTTTACATTTGATATGTAATGACATTGTTTACAGATGAAGATCATTGTCTTCATGTATTGCACAGTTGTTTATTTTTTTTTGTCTTCAAGTTAGATAGGTATTGAGAATTTTATGTTGTTCATGTTTATTTTTAGGTTAATAAGGTATTCTAGATACATAGAGATTATATTTAGTATAGATAGTATAATCTTCAGCCTCTTTAAAGAGCTGTAGAAAATGGCCTTTAAGCTAACCTAGAATTCTGTGCCGAGACACAATTACTCCTGGCGACACCACTCTACTCCCGAGAGAACGTTGAGCACCAAAGACACTCCACTGGGAGTTTGTCTTCTTGGCAGAATTGGCCTTTGGGTTAAGAAAAGCCCATACCTCATCTACTGACAAAGATTTGAAACAGGATTGTCTTATCTTGCCAAGACAGAGTAGGATAATTCTAAGAAAGTTCCTTGCATTTGATAATGGTATGTCAGTTATGTTAGGCCTTAGCCAAAGTTGGTTGACTCAACATTGCTAACGAGAATTTAGGTGATTGCCTAGGTAGTCTGTTGTGTCTGTCATTTATGGCACATTTTGGATATCTCTCATTTGTTAAGTAATATTTATTCTCTTCTCAGATCTTTGACGGAGTTGAAGGTTATATAATTGTAATTACTCTCTACATTATTTAGACTCCTTGAGATAGAATGTCTGCTAAAACTTTTGTTCTCAATATTGTTTGTTATATCTATTATTTGATATTATTGTTTATAGTTGTATTTGGTTTAGTTCTGTCTTATTTAGACAAAAAGGGGGAGATGTAGGGATAGGTCTGCCCATTGGGGGCAGGCTCGCCTCGGGCGAATGTTTACTGATAAATTGGGTGCACAGAAGCCGCGCTTCCCTTCCTGCTTCTTGTACTCCGCTGGAACCTTGGTTTTGTGAGTCTGGTTTTCTATTAAAGTTGTGAAAATACCCATCACAATTTGTCTGCATTAATCTAAGCTGCCACTTCAATGTTTAAGTTGTCTGCAATTGACAATGAAATTTCATGCAGTAATCTTTGAAGTTTCCAGGAAGAAGATGGGGCCCCACAACAACTACTCCACCTGGTTGATATGACATCATGATGCTGATAGAGTTACTATAAGACCTATTTTGGGTATCAGCTGCTCAAGATGGTTCCAACTTGGTTAGTTGAAATGGTGCACTTTTTTTTTTCACAACATTCTGGCCAGACCTCCAATTAGGAACCTCAGAAAAACCCTATCAAATACCCAGAGACTATTTGCAATTGTACCAGATAGTAATCTTGGAACTTAACTGTTATTTTACTTTCACAGGATCCCGTAGAAAGAACATTACCCCCGAGACATCTTGAAGTAATTCTAGAAGACAAAATCCCCTCTCCCAACAAAGTTTTTCCTCTGGGTTAGGGACACCATTGAGGGGTTGGTTATAATTGGTATAGGGTTGGGGGGATTTTGTAGGCTCAGGGATCTCTTTGAAAAAAAGGGGAAAATTCAATGGAATAATAGATTAGTGTGAGTTTACTCACACTAATAATAATAGTGAGTAATAGTGAATACTTATGAGCTATTACTTATATGCAATTTATATTGGTATAGATTCTTATATATTGATATAAACTTAAACTAGATTGAATATGTTCTTATTCTTGCCCACCATATTTGTATATCTAGGCAAAGTTTTTTTGGCCACATGTATGCATGCATGCTTCTACCTCTGTTTAAAACATTTTTGTATATTGATACAATTTTAGGACATATTTATCATATTGTGGTATACATTTCTACCTCTGAAAAACATACTTATACATTGTTTTCGTTTTGAGGTCATTGTCCTCATTTGCTACACAGTTGTTTATTTTATAATATTATAATATGACATCTTACTCTTTAAGTTATATAAGTATTAAGAATTATGGATCAATAGTCATCTGTGTTTGTCATACTTATGATTAGATTAATCAGGTTTTTTAGATACATAGAGTATATGTGTATATATATATGATATATTCAGCATAGATAGATAGTCTTCAACAACTTCAAATAGCTGTAGAATATGGCATTTAAATAACTTAGGGTTCTGTTGAAGTGAGACAATATTGCTTCTGGCAGCACTGATCTATTCTGGAGAGAATGTTGAGCACAGAGGACAGTTCACTTGGAGATTTTTTTCTTCTTGGCAAAACAGCCCATGCCTTAACCACTGATAAGGTATATGATATTTGGAAATGGATAAGCAGGACTTTCAGATCTTTCCAAGATGGGGTAAGACAGTTTTGAAAAATTTCTTGCCCTGAAAATGGTCTGTCAGTTACTTTATGCCTCAGCCAAAGTTGGTTGCTTCAAAGTTGCAAATAACACTTTGGGTGATTACCCAGTACCCAGTTGTCTCTGTCATTTGTTACGCATTTTGAAAGTTGCTTTATTGTACTTCCTGCTTATTCAAGTAATATTATTTTCCTTCTTGCATTTTTGATGAGGTTGAAGAATAGAGAGTTGTAGTTACTTTCCTCTCATGACTTGGCCAACTTATTTATTATACAAGACTTAAACTCATTAGGATAGGATAATTATTGAATATATTTATTTTTATTGTATATAATTTTGTATTAGGCTTAGAACTCTCTTATATAAATAAATGGGGGAATTGCTATAGGCAATCATACAGCCAATAGCCATTAAGTTAACAGCTCATGGGGGCGTGGCCTCTTATACTATTTATGCCAGTGTAAAGCATATTTGGCCTCTTTTCTGGCTGCAGGATTCAATTCTGTTCTCTGTTCTAGCAGAGGATTCTGATTTGTGAGCTTACCCCTAAATAAACAACCATCTATAATTCTCAATTCTGAGCTGTTTGGGATTTCTTTTAAACATATTTCTTCAAACAAATATAGTAAAATTCCAGGGGTTGGCTGATTATTCAGCATGGTGAGCATCTAATTGCTCCTTTACCAGTTGTTCTAAAGCCTGCATTTTCTCTTTTGTTAAGAGCTAATGTTTAACACATATTGGTTTCTCAGTTAACCATTTTAAATGTATGGCTGTTGATACCTCTGAAGATTTGCTAGTTGTTTTGTTTTCTTGTACATTTTGAATGCATGGTGACTTTTTTATTAATAGTACCTTATAATAGTCTTCTCATAAGCCTTAATTTCTGGGAGTGCAGGAATATTATTCTGGGTATTTTACTGCTGCAGTAACCATAATCCCATAATTTCATTGTAGTATTAGCCAAATATGACCTTAGCCTTTCTCTCTATCCTTCTAGCCCTATGTATTCAACTCATCTCATGCTTTCTTTCACTTAAGATGGGGTTCTATTTCCTAGGAATTGAACATTACCTCTTGAAGAGGCCAATTTGGATTCTAAGATTCTGGAGTAATAATGGTCACATCTACACATTTGTCCAGTAATCCCTCAATTAAACTGTTGTATATACACACTCTTAGTTTGGTATTTGATCATTTACAGAAGTTTGCCAAAATATACATTTACTATTTCCTATTGGAATATTTGATTTATTCTCATTATTTATTCCATCATCCAAAATACTATGTTTTCTTACAGCAGGCACTGGAATTTTTAATCTTCCTGGTGAGATGTGTCTTCCACAGTGACTGGAAATGACTGGACCATGGTTGACCTGGGGGCCTGCATGAGGCCCCCCAAAGATTTTAGTGATGATATTGGGTTGTCTTATTTGACTTATGTTGATCTACATTCATTGATCCAATGTCAGCCTTTGCCACACTTTCTACTTAATCCAGAAGGATGAAACCATCTATTTTTGTCATTCTCAGAGGAGACATTAGTTCTAGGAATGCCTTTGCTATAATCCCTTCTCATATGTCCTATTCTACTATAATTAAAACATTAGACATTTTGGTGACTCTCATAACTTTGGAAACTGCTTCTCCTACCCAATCTCAGGGTTACAGTCAAATGTATCAATATTCTTTATGCACGGAATAATTCATTCATTGGTGCTGATCTAACCTTTGGGCCATGAATGTTTTGAACTGGCCCTGGTGGAAATGATATTCATGTGTGTGCCAGATGTAGATGGATGCTATAAAGTAGTCTCAGAATTCAGCATAATAAATGGCTCTTTATTTAGGAGTTGACTCACAGATCACAGTCCTCTGCACAAGTGGGAAACAGGAACTAAATCCGAATATTGAGAGATAGAGACTGTGCAAACTTTACATCTACATTTATAGTACAAGATACTATGCCCAAGCGGGCTGTTATCTTAAAGACAATTGACTGAAGAAGTTCCCAGAGCAAATATGTATTCACTAAAGCTCAGCAACCCAATCATAGTAGGCCTTGATGATTTCAATGTAGCTGAAGCACTATCAAAGATTTTGAAATAAAACTTATATCATGGCCATGTTTCAAGAAGAAATTAGTAGAATCCTCAAAGATATCTTTGAAAACATAAACAGTGGAAGACAAAGAATAAAACCATTCAACAAATGAAAGTATAGATAGGTTCAATAAAAATAATCCCACAAACAGGGAAATCTGGCAATAAAAAAAATGAGAGCCCAAACAGGAACCTCAGAAGCAAGTTTCACTAAAGATTATAAGAGATGGAAGAATCATAGGAATTGAATACACAGAATAAATGATTACTTCAGTCAAAGAAAAAGGTAAATCTAAAAATATCCTGACATAAAACATTCAGGAAATCTGGGATACTATGAAAAGACAAGATACAAAAATAAAAAAAAAAAAGAATAAACCCATGTCAAGGGCACATAAAATATTTTCAAGAAAATGATTGAAAAGTTTTCTAACCTAAAAAGGAGATATCTAACTTGGCTCAAGAAGCACACAGAACACCAAACAGACTGTACTGGGAAAAAAAAGTCCTCAGTACATAATAACCAAAAGACTAAACATACAGAATGTGTAGTATAGATGCATTTTATTTCATTAGATCTCTAAGTAACTGTGCTTGAAATATATTTGTTTTCAAATTATTAAGCATCACCAAACTTATTTTGAATCCACAGAATATCCTCTCATTGCCATGGATGCTGCCAGAGTAATCTCATAAAGTAGGAAGCGTTTCATAAAATCTCAGTCTAACATGGTTAAAGACAGCAGCATATTGTGATCCCCAACATTATTTTGAAATAGCAGTGTGCACACTTTTAGCCTTGCATTAACAGATAGTCTAACAGCAGAAATAGAGCAATCACCTAAGTGAATCTCAGTTCTACAAACTGTCATAAAATAGTTGAAAACATATTGGCTAGAATAAAAATGGTGGAAGAATAGAAATAGTCTATTAAACTTCCTTCTTAAATTTTGATGGAAAATTTTCAGAAGCAATTTTATCCATTAAATACAAATGCCAAAAGTATTTCAAATATGATATAATCACAAAAACAAATTAGCAAATGAAAATACAATCAAAAACAAGATTTGGAAAGATGTTAGGCAATAGTGGTTACTTTAAATGAGGTACAGTATTACTGTTCTCCAGGACAAAGTTCATCAGAGGCCAGATATCATTGTTCAGGTGGAAAAATCCCTGCTTAACTTGCATCTAGCATAGCACATAAGACGGCATCCAGATGAAAATACATCTTCAGAAGTCTAGAAAATAATTAAACAGAACCTATCAATGCATATAAATTAATGCTTCCTATAAAAACAGATCCTACAGTAAATTGTGGCATTTTGGACTAGGACTTGGAAAGCAAGCTAAGGGTAGAGGCCTGGAATGGTGCATCTATTATCTCAGTTTGCTGAGATCATCATGCTTGAGAAGATGACAGATATTCTTAGGAGCATCACTTGTTTTATGAATTATATTGTACAACAATTTGAAGTCAACTATTGAAAACAAATGAAAGAAATCTATGAAAAGAAAATAAGCCATGATATGAATGCAAAGTCAGAAATGAGAACTCTAAAGTCAATTTGGAATGAATAGGAAATACAATATATATGTCACAAGTTAATTTAAATAAAACAGTGTTCTATCTATGGATCAACTTCAATTCAAAATCTACAAATTAGATAGGATAGAAAAATACAAGAGATTGGCTGAAATTTAAAATGCCAAAACAAGAAGACAAATAAATATGTATTAAACAACACACCCTATGCACTACTAACTTGAATGTAATTTATTCTTACCACTTCTTTAGTTTTGTGGGTTTTGTCAAGAACTTAAAACAAAACTACAATAGTATCCAGCTATACAAGTTCCAAGAGAATAGTGAAAAATCCCAGTGTAAGCACACCACACAGGCACTGATCCATTCTTGTCTGATGCAGGGCAACTCACCACAAACAAGTTAGTAATCAGCTTAGTATCCATCAAGAGATGAATAATGAAAAGTTGGTATGTAGATGTGGTACAGTTTCTTTTATCCACATAGAAGAATGAAATCATGTTGTTTTTAGGAAAATGTAAACAATGGAATATCATCATGTTAAGCAATAACCCAGCTTTCAAAGTCACTAGTTACATATGTACTCTTACTTGTCAATTCCAGATTCTGTTCAGATACACAAAATTTTATGTGTTGTGTGTGTGTGTGTGTGTGAAAGAGAGACAGACAGAAAGGCAGGCAAACAGAAACAGACAGAAAGAGAATATGTGAGTAGTTCCAAGAATAATTGTGTAAAGATGAGGAGTAGTGGGAAGGAGTCAGGTAATCAAATCAGATATTGCTTGGTTAGTACTGCAAGCTTTGTGCCACTATGACACTAACACATATTTTAGGAAAGTCACCATTGTAGATCTAAGTGCTTGTAGCTGGATTGATATTTACAGTTCTCATTTGGTAGCATGCACAGCTCTTTCCAGTTCAACAAGTGGTAGTGCACCGGGGTGCAGACTCTAGATGAGTACAAACTCAGCTTATTCAATGAGTTGTATAGGTGTTAACATCATCAATAGGACCTTATTACAAGTCTCTGAAGAGTAAACAATAGCCTGGATAATTTGAGAGGTACCATTGGGCCCTGTGACCATCAACTTGGTTAAATATAAACCAGTCCTCATACTGAAAGCTTCATTGGTGATGAGAGATAGTTGTTTGGGGCACCATCTCCTCTGTTACTTTGGTGATTTCAGTCACCTTCATTTATGTATTTTTAGTGAGCTTTTACTTCCATATGACCCCTTCCATATGACCCCTTAGATGGTCCTGAGTTTCAGAGGTTTACTTTTGTATTCCCTTCCTTATTCACCTTTTCTCTCTCTCATTCCTCTTTTGATTGTCTCATTCCTGTCCCCCTACACACATCTAATCCATCCATAAGTATCTTCTTAGATAAATCACTGTCTTTCCCCATAGGCCCTTGCTACTTACCTAACTTCTGTTATATGGATTGCAATTTTCTTTAACAGGTAACATCTACATATAAATGAATATGTACCATATTAGTTTTTCCAGGTTTAGATTACCTTATCCAGGGTAATCGCTAATGGGAGTAAAAACTTATAGAGTCAGAAGAGTAAACAGAGTGATCATTCTGCAGGATTTTAGGAATACATCTACCTCAATGTTTAGCTATACCACTCTTGGACATACACATATGATGCTTCACCCTACTACAGAGGAACTTGTTCAACCATGTTTACTTCAGCTCTTTCTATAATAGTCCAAAATTAAAAACAACCTAGATGTTCATCAACTGATGACTGGATAAAGCAAATGTATCTACACAGTGGAATATTAACCAGATACTTAATAAAGAAAATTTTCTTAGAACTGATATGCATGGCAGGAGAAAATTCAGGAGACCTCAACCCTACACAATGAACTACAGGCAAATAAGGAATGCAATAAGTGGGAAAAAAATAGTCTTCCCTAGGAAGAGCATAGCAATTAGTTATCTAATAGGAAAAGATTGTTAGCCTTGATACATAAATATAAGTAACATTACACAAAAGGAAACGATTATGTAAGTCTAAAACAATCTACAATCTGCATTAAAATCAGGAGAGATTAATATTTTATCAGAATTATTCATAAATTTTATTAAAATCAAAGAACAAAGATTAAGTCAAGTATATTTGAAGAATATTGTCAGAATCACTTAAATTTAAGAATAATCAAAAATATCTGCTTTTGATTGAAGCACAACACGGTGATCTTAAAAAGAGACCCCTACAAGTGTGCCTGATTCACTGTTGATAGTCACAAAGAAATTAATTAGCCTTAAAAAAATCAAGCCAAACAAATGGCTTCAATCAAAATTCTACATTCTCATATAAATGTAAAATGTGAAATTATTGAATAGTAATAAAACTATAATAAAATTTTAACATCTAATTCTAAGCAGAGTTCTTACAGGTAATACAGAAACAGAATCTCTTAAAATATTTGTAACCATACTCTATGCAATGTTTTCTCCTGTTCTACAATATTTATAAGAGAAAAACTTTCAAACACTTAAATTAGAGAAAATGTTGAAAATAACAGATATTAAAAAGAAAAGGGTTTATACACATAACACAATTTTTAATTTAAATAATCAAAATTGCCAATTAGAAATTTTAAATTAGAAGAGATGTTTTGTCAAAGACTATATATAAAATGATGAATAATCATATTTTATATAATGGGAATGTACTAATTAAAACTATAATAAAATGTCATTAGTTTATTGGGAAAATTTTTATTTACATAGAATTAATGAGATCCATGATGCAAAGGATTAAATCATTTCTGTGAAAATACAAAATAGAAAATTCTTTTCTAGATACATAGAGTTTCTTAAAAGATTAAGAAAGTGTTGCCAAATATCTCCAAAATTTTATTCTAAGACTTATGGTTGAGTGTAGAAACAGGAGTGGCGGGGTTGCGTCCCCAGCACCCCAGCTGCCTGCTAGCTTGCCTGAAATAACAACACACAAACTGTATTCATTTAAAGACTGCTTGGCCCATTTCTACATAGCCTCTTCTAGGCTAATTCTCGCACCTGGATTAGCCCATTTCTAATAATGCATGTAAGCACCCCAAGGTGCTCTTACCAGGAAGATTCTAACCTATGTCCATCTTGGGTCGGAGCTTCATCGCGTGTGCCTCAGAGAGCAGAGCTATCAGGAGAGCGGAGCATGTCATCTCTGCTCCAAAGCAGAGCTGCCGAGTCTGTCTGAGAAGTCTTACCTCACTTCCTCTTCCTCCTGTTTACTCCTCCCACCTATGTTTTAACCTATCAGGGCAAGCAGTTTCTTTATTTAATTACCCAATGACCTGCCTCCATCAGTTGAGAATAGTATATTCAACAAAATTCATTTTATTCAGTCCCTAACTATAAATTGTACAGATGTTCATGCTTTAAATAATGAACAGTTAGAAAAAAAAAAACAGGATTCTCATGCTATCACCAGCAGATATTACTGATAGAAAAAATAATGAATTTTTAAAATGTCAGGGGATACACACAGAATGAACCACTATAAAACTCTTTGGAGTAAGAATCCTATCAATTCAGAGTTTTCATTTCAATCTCAACCATATTAATATTTTTCTTTAATAAAAATTTGATTCATCATTCAAGTGCTAATAATATACACATTTTTAGTATAAAGTATATGCCTATCAGTTTATTTATATCTTTGTGTATTTTTCACCAATATAAAAACCGTTAAATTATTCTCAAAATAAACATCATATATATTAACATTTCCAGCTCTTTTATTTATTATTTAGCAATTGTCCTTGCATAAATATTTGAATATCAGATTTTAAAGTATTTCAAAACTGTCTGATACTTAAATTGATATTTGTTAAATTTCATAAATGAAAACAACAAAATAATCATCTTTATTAAACTAAATATTCAAAAGAAAGTGGGATGGGCTTTCATTAATTTTTTCTTATCAGTATTTAGCAGTGAATCGGTTTTCAAAACTTTTTTTTTTAAATTTTCATTATTTCTTTGAAAGTGCCACACAATGATGGTGTGTTTTTGTCTTATTAACCCCTCCCTCCAGCTCTTCCCTCATCTACCCTACATTCCCTAGCCACTCATGTTTGTGTCCTTTATAAAGAAAATAAAATAAACATCCAGAACAATTAATACTATCAACATATTCTTGGATGTGTAGTATCCCACTAGAGTTGTAAAAATAGCCAAATGCAGTTACCCCATAACAAGGCAGCAGTGCCCCTACTTGATTCCAAAGGCCAACACATTAAAACTCCCGTGACGGTAATGGTTATTTCGTTTGACTTTTTTGACCAATAAGGTCGACTAAAGCCCAAACACTACAATCTATGGTCAGTGCTCCAGTTTAAAACTCCAGAAACTTGATAGTAAGTATGAGCCAATTGCTAAGGATTTCATGGAAGTGAACCATAGAACAAGGAGAAATAAAACTGATGCTGACATAGAAGCTTTATCCGTACTTGTTAGTTTCAAGGTAGTTGAAGAAAAGTTACCATAACTCGTACCCAGCTGTGAACACTACTACCTGCCATACTAGAGTCACCACTGTGTCTTTTTCTTTTTATTTTGATAATCTTTTTTTTTCCTTTTTTAAAATTGATTTTTATTGAGCTCTACATTTTTCTCTGCTCCCTTCCCTGGCTCTCCCCTACCCCCTTCAACCCTCCCCCAAGCTCCCCATGCTCCCAATTTAATGCCTGTTAACTGTTGGTTTCTGTAAAAGTAAAAATGGGTCGTGTTCTTTCTTATTCGAAAACCAAAAGCCAGGAACAATTACAATCATCCAAAGTGTAACTACAGTCTCACAATGCAAACCCACATACTGTGGTCCAATGTCCAACATGTTGAAATAGCTTGTGATATGTTGGGCACTAAAAGACAGCACACTACTCCAGCTCTGGTAACTACACTGTGAGCTAAGGTTGGCTACATTCCACACCCGCTAATGTTCTCAGCAGATGGTTCATCATTCCGGCACCTCTAATATCCTGGGCTGTCAGTGCAACTGAGCCTGTACTTTCTACAAATGAATTTCCTGGTCTCTTTTCAGGGACTCTGACCCTGTCACACAATGCCCAGCTTCAGCTGCTACACAAATCTCTCAGTCTTGTATCTTGCTTGCTTCAAAACCCGGTGGATATGATTATACATTGCCAGAATTTGTTTGCCAGATTGAGATATAGACATTCCTACACCTTAATACCCCTCCCACATGTTACATATTCTGTGTGATGATCTTGATAAAATACTGTCCTTAGGATTTTGCTCATTGACACTGATCTCTTATTAATCACACCCGATTTTTAGTCCCTTCTAACCAGAATCGATTTGCCTCTGTTGTTCTCATCTCTGTGACACTGAAAACTACTTCTTCAGTTCCAACATCATAGTGGCCACAGAACTTTAGTCAAAATATCACAAGGGTAGACCTTAAATCATTTCTTATGTTCTAGTCCCCATATTAAACTCAGGAGTCAGACCTCCATTGTCACCGTTATTTAGATAATTGTATTATCTTCAGAGATCTAAAACCACAACAAGAGATTATTAATCTCTGACTACTCATAGTCATTTCCTCCTCAGTGCTCTAACATCCTCCATCAAATTAGACCAAGATACAAAGCCTCCCATGATCGCCATTATAGCACCAAAACCGCTATTCTGGTAACAATATCTTTTCTTTTCTGTTTCTTTTCTGTGAGTTGATGAAATCTTTGGACCAGAACAGCACAGTGAAAATATTTTAGGCCTAGGCAAACTTACTTATTTGGTATATACTTCCTTATCAGAATTAAGCATTAAGGCTCAAGGTGAGAATTCATGGAAGAAACCATGGAAGATCCTGCCTGCAGACTTACTCTGACTTACAGGATAATGTGTATGTAGCTTCTCATATTCCAAGATCATCTGCCTAGGTATGATTCATAGGGAGCTGGGCCTTCTTATATGAATTATCAATCAAGGAAATGTTCTACAGTCATGCCAACCAGAATTTTGTTCTAGATGGTTCTTTTATTGCAGTTCTGTGTTCCTAGTTGATTCTACTGTAAATCGAGTTGACCATATAAGCCAACCATCACATGTAATGTCCACCAAATAAATGAAACTCTCAGGCTATTCTAGAAGTAACCTTACCCCAAAGGCTGAAAGTCCAGTCAGGTAAAACTCTCCCTAATTCATACTCCAAACACAAATTTTAGGTTGTGCTTTTGATTAAGTTTTGTAAGAGCCAATACTCATGTTCTTTCAATTTGATAAAATGTCTTAAATTACTCAAGTAAATAATTTTGAGCATAATTGAACATTTACTACAAAAATATTATAATTCATGCAGGTGATTATTAAAGTGGAGAAGTTGTTCTGCATAATGTAAGGGGAAGCAGTACTATGGTGCCAAGCTCCCAAGAGTAAACTCTGTGATGAACTACCCTGAAGTCCCCTGAGCCCAATGTTTTAAGTTTTCATTGGTGATGGTGATAGCTTTTTGTGTTAAACTCCAATTCGTGTCTTCATTCCTTCCCTGGGGAGAAGTGTGACTGAAAGTTACACTCCATTTTAAAGTGAACTCATGGAGAAGAGTTCTGATGAATGTCAGGGCTAAGTACACTGCCTTGAAATCTATTGAAAAAAAAAACATTTATGCAAAGTCATAAACACTATGTAAACAATAATGGGAATGATTATGTCTTATCATATATTATTTGGGCAAAATGATATTGAAAAATGTCATTGTTTAAAGAAAAAATTCCAACTCAATATTCAGTGAAAATATTTGAGAGTTAAATTGGAGTAAACATATTTTTAGATAGTAGAATAATAACATTGACCTAAAAGGATTAAAAGGGAAAAAATTCCCAACAAGAATAATGTCCTTCCCTTTTTGCCAGAGTGTAAAGTCTCATATTTTATGGGACATTGACTACAGCCCTTAGGAGGTCCTTGTCGCAGATGTGCAGGCAAACTATAAACAAAGTAGCTCACTGGTCCTATTTAAAAGCATAAGAGCTGGACATAAAAATATAGGCTATTTCCACGTCAATTAAAGACTTCCTAAAAATTCAAAAAAAATATATGGAGCATGCAGGATTAACTAGTAATTTCTGACATGACATTGAACAATATTAGGCTATAGAGATATGGTGATATAACTTATATTCAAGATTTTCATGATCTAAAATTTATGAATTATCTTGGTTCAACAAGACTCTAGACAAGAATACTAAAATAGACACTGAATTTATTGTCTAGTAAATACCTAGAAAGTGATATGCTGAAAAACAAATGTTAACTTATTTACCACAGAACAAATATCTTTAAAAGGGTTTGTTTGCCCTTTTGCATGCAAAAGGAAGATTTATAAAATTAACCTGAAATAAACTGCCTACATAAACTTAAAAGGTGAAATATAAATTGTCCATAGATAATTACTTTGGTACCTTGGATAGCAAAAACATATTTCACAGATAAGTCATAAATAGAAATCATGACTGAAAAAAGTGATAAATAAGAATATGAATTTATCAAATGGATAAATTAATCAAAAAATTTACCCAGGGTTTTTACTAACATTTTATGAATCAATTATATCAAAGCAAAAAAAAAAAAAAACCTATGAAGGAGAACAAATAGTTGGACAGATAAAACTGAAGGGGCAAGTGAGCACATAAAAATTAATTAGCTCATTTCTCACCGGAAGATTTCATATTCAAACTTGGATTTATCTGGACTTCTCAAATAGCAGGACTGACACTGCTTTTCATCGTGGATTCATGCTTTTATAACTGTAATGAATTGTTGTTTAGAATTTAAAATAATAGAATTAAAAGATGTATGAGATTATATGACCACAATTGAAAATAGTTGGAAGTCTCCTAAAATATTAAGCATATGTTTGATATGTTTCCTACTCTTTTGTTAATAATTACTGGGTAAAATGGAAATATTTTGACAATAATTAAATATTTATGTAGTTTAATTGCTGGAAGATAAGAGTTCTAGGAAACTTCTCTGTACTAGTTAGTTGAAAATTCAGTGGTAAACAATATTATATCTTTGACACCATCTCTCAAAACCAAACCAGAAAAGTACAAAAAAAAAAAACCCTTTATATTGTAGAATACATGAGAGGATTCATTCTTGTCACACAATGTAACTAAAATATAATTATTAGGAAATATCATAAAATTAATATTTATAAACAAAATTTCCTTAAATATTATTAAGCTTCAGAAAGTCAAGGAAGTGCTACATTCTTTTCCAAGATGATTGAGATGAAAGTAAAGTGAGATTCTGAAATGGACATTAGTCTGCACAAAGATATTAAAAGTTATAAAAAGTTAATGATGTGGAACAGAGTGTAAAGAGTAGATGACAGTAATGAGCATCAATGAAAGTATCCTTGCTAACCTGTCCCTGCTGTTGTGACATAAGAGACTTCCTCTGTGGCTGGAAACTTTCCTTAGTGTACTTAGGAGTGATGGGAATCACTGTGTGGTTAGTGGTGACTGTAAAGATCATAGGATCAAAACCAACTCATGGTGAAAGAATTAGGAAGAAAACCATTCATGTAGACTGGACCAGAAAGCAAGCAGGTATTAATATCTAATAAAATAGACATCAAGCTAACTATACACGACTGTGAAGGAACATACTGACTGTGATAGCTACTTTTCAGGCCGATAATAGATTCCCTGGATTATGTTAAATGAGTTGGGAAGATTCACAATAAAATTAGGCAGCAACATTCGAAATGATAACTGACAGTGAAAGGAAAATCAGCTTTCTCCAGTATCACTGAGTATACAAACCATTCTTAAAAGCAATCTCCAGGACTAGCAGCAAGGAGCCAATACAAAATGAACTCAGCAGTATTTTGGAAGATTTTATCTCATAATGCTATATATGGACAATTTTTTAAACTTACATATATTTGTGTTTATATTATGGTCTCATGTTCTGTTTCTTTGGGTTTCCTGAATGTTTGAATATGTTTTTCTCTGTGTCTCTATGTGTTTTTTGTGCTTCTCCTTTTTTTTTTTTGGTTTTGTCCTTTTCTTTGATTTATTTTATTATTTGATACTTGTTTGCTTTTAATGAGAACAAGAAAAGAAGGATGTAAGCTAGTATCAGAGGGCATGTTGGAGGATCTGGATCTGTGAGAAGTAAATGGAGGGAAAACTATAATTAATATTTTGTATGAAGTAAATTTATTTTCAAGTTAAAATATAAACAAATAAATAAAAACAATATAAGCACGTAAAAACTAGCTCAATAAAATTCTTAGGCTTTTAATTATTAATTTATCAAATATTCTCATTTTAGTAGATAGCCTAATATATTGAGATAAGGTATTTTTTCTCATATGATGCAGAAATCCTAAAATTTATATAACATATCTTCTGACCTTAATAATATTCCATAAGAAAATATATACAAAGGCTTAGATTTAATTCCCCTCATTAAAGTATACAATGAATTGTACAATAACTGTGCTAATAATGTTCCATAAATGGATTACTATCAAACATAGTGCCACAAGGTATATTTCCTCAATTACACACTAAAATTCTTACAATATTAAGAAAAACTAAAGAAATTTGTTAAGAATGTAAATAAAAGAAGAGTCATTAATCCATTCTTCTAGAAGATAAATTGCAAGGGCAAATTAAAAATTCCAACACGCTTCACTGGGGAACCGGCCACTGGCAAATCCTCTAGCTCCAAAAAGTATTTTCATGGTATGACATCAGAAAGCCACAATGATTGTGAGGGCTTTTTAATGACCAAGGTTCAGGCCTTCACAACAAAGAAAAAGGTAAGGATGCCTAGAAGACATAGGGTTTGAGCAATTACCTGTATTATTATACAACATCTATACAGAAGTATAAGTGTTTAAAAATAATTTTAAAACAAATTTTATGTAAATGTTCAGAATTAATATATTATTTTCAGATGCCCTTAAATTTTACTGTTTACATGGCTGATAAGAGCATTTAATAAACTCATACTTCCTTTCTTCACAAAAATTTCACAGTGTATTAAATGTCATAAACTACTCTCTCCAAAATATCTTTATCAGTACTAATAATGTAAATATTATCAAATCAATTAACTTCAAACTTATTTATGTTAAGATGTTATTGGTTTATGTTGAAAACTTAAAGAGTTTCTTCTAATAATATGTTGTAGCACCAAAATAAAGATTGATAAATTATATATCCGTGAAATATAAACATTATTGAAATTGTTTCCAATGCTGATTTTAACTACTGATTTACTAACAATATGGCATTGAACAGGAAGTTAACAATGTATCCAGTGTGAAACACACAAAATACTAAGCATTTTTCTCTTTAATGATTGGAATTGCATAAATTCTTGGTCACTGAAGAGTAATAGAGGGGGATAAATATTCTTACTATAATTATTATACTGTACATTTGTGGCATACAGGTGCCTCAAGGAAGAAAGATTTAGTTGATTCAGTTGGCCATGTTTTCCTGGTGTCCTCTGTCCCCTCTGGCTTCTATGATGCTCCACTCCCTTTTCTTGGTGTTCCTGGATCTTGTAGGTGAGGGCCCAAGAAAGACCATCAATTTAGCATCTCTTTCCTCATATTATCTCACTGTGGGGCTCTGTACCTTATCCTGTTGAAATAGGAGCGGCAGGGCTGCGTCCCCGGCACCCGGCCGCCCGCATGGCTAGTGTATACCCAGAAATAATTACACGGAAACTGTATTCTTTCAAACACTGCCTGGCCCGGCTAGGTCCAGTTTCTTATTGGCTAGCTCTTACATATTGTTCTAACTCATTTCTAATATTCTGTGTAGCCCA
>NW_026067933.1:45121-48175 GCF_014885135.2 Alexandromys fortis
CCCTTGGGGGCGGGCTGCCCTCGGGCGTATGTTTACTGATATATTGGGCAGGGAGAGGCTGCGCGCCCCTTCCCTTCCTCCTCCTGTCTCCGCTGGCTACTCCGCTGGAACCTTGGTTTCGTGAGTCTGGTTTTGTTATTAAACTTGTTCAAATACCTATTACCTTGGTGATTATTAATCCGACCGCTGCATTATCCCAACAGCAGTTGGAGTCAGCCTCACTGATGACAACTGGACAAGGCACCAATCTATGAGCAAAATCTCTTCTGAGATTCACATAATCTATTAACTGTAATCCTCTACAGTAAAAAAAAAAAATAAAAAAAATAAAAAAACCAGATATCATGCTTCCAACATATAATGGCATAGGATGTAGATTACTATTACTATTTCAAAATGTATGAAATATAGGGAATGGAGCATAGCTAGTAAATATTGAACAAAAATAAGATTGAACCCCATCTTGGCAAACTCCAATCTTTGCATCTCCGTGTCTGACATCAAAATACACTTTAGAACTCTAACTCTGTTCAGCTATATTGATTGACTGCCACACATTTCTTTCTCTTGGATTGGTCCACTTCTTGTTAACAGCTCTTCTAGGCAGGTATCCCATGACTCTGACAACTCTAACATCTTGGGGTCTCCAAAACAACCAAGACTTGAACATCACAACTTTAAGCAATAGCATCTCTAGGCCTCTATTCAGAAATGCCTCTGACAATGCTTGGCTTCCGAGACTATTCTTAATCTCAGGGAAAAATTGCTTTAGCCATTTCTTCTATCCTTAACTCCAGAACTATGTGATGAAGTTGCCAATATTTGCTGTTTCCTGGGGATGCAACATGGTCAACTTGTTCAGTTATGTCTTCACCAACTTTCTATTTTAGATGGTTAGACCAGGTTTCCCTCAATTTCAGAGATTTTTCAGCATTTAATAAGTGCGGGAATTAAAGGTGTGCATCACTGTACCCAATTCCAAAGTTTTCTTTAGTTCATTTTCTTAAGTTTGAAACTTAGCTGGTTGGCATCTTGCTTTAAGGTCACTACTCTCTTTATTCCATTTCTTAATCTGTTTGTCCCTTTTAACATAGGATTTAGCTCTATTCTACTTCCTATTGCCCCTTTTCTAAATCTGTACAGTTTGTATTTTTATTTGCTCAGCTTGCTTCTTTTTATTATAAATCTTTAAAAGCATGAACGATAGTAACCACATGACAGAGTCTATTCTAGGTAGCTTTGAAATTTCTTCTGCCAACAAAATTAATCCAAATTTCTCCACTTCAGCCTCAGTCAGACTCTTTGGGAAATGGCAAAAAGCAGCCATATTCTTAAAACTGTCAGAAGAATGATCTCTAGGAAACACACTAAAACTGTCCTATGAAACTCACAGTTCATCAGATGACACTCAGCAACAGTTTAATGGAGTGACAGAGCATGCCTAGGTCTGAGAGGATACAGACCAGCACTGAAAGTAGAAATGGACCTATGCTCAAATCCCTCACCCAGAAATGAGCACTAGTTTATAATTGCTCACAAAAGGAAAACTGGTGTTCTCCATGGAGCTTCACTGTCTATGCAAATTACTCTTGAAGGACAGCACCATCCAGTAGTAGTTGTTGAACACATAACAAACTCAGCAGCATTTTGGACATAATTTGTCTCATATAGATGTGTGGGGATTTTAAAAGTTAGTTTAATAACTAGTTAATATTATCAGGATATATGATATTGGAAATTTTAGTTATATACAATAATTTGAAACAATAAAATATTTTATATATATAATCTATTTACTCAGCCACTCAACTCTTTAAGTCAAGTGTAAGATGCAATCAAGATAACAACAGGTCTAACATATATGACTAGATTTGATTGTAATGTGAACTCTTGTAACAGGTATCTATCTTATATCCTGCCACAGTATAGTTAATTGGCTGTAGGACTTCCCTGGTAGAATATTTGGGATCACTTTTTTTTTTTTTTCCAGGATTCCAACACATTTTATTTTGCAGACCACTGGTGTGTACTTTCGAGGACAAACATCGTATTGATTCCTATATAGTGTCCAATTATGTCCTTCTGTAACAGCTTCCTCTGCTCGGGGCCACACTCTGGTGGCTCCAGTTCCAGGTGGATACAGGAGGTCCTGCGGCTCCTGAAGGAGACAGCCACGCTGCAGCCACTTGCTTCCTTTCAGGGAATCCCATTTGCCCAGTGGCAGGTTCCTGGTTTTCTGTGCTGAGGAGTGAGGATGGGAGTTTACAAAGTGCAGCTTTGGGCCCGTTAGCAGGAAGCACTGTGAACTGGAGAAGTGGTGCTATTCTCTACTGGAGAAAGGAGCGTGAGGACCCAGTGCCCTTGTGCTTAACGATGGGAACACCAGCTGTTTCATAGGTTAAAAGGTGAGGAAGCCCCTGTTGTTTTTAAGAAACCCAGATAACACCTTTGTAGACTGCCTATTTGTTCTAGAACTACAAAATTTAATTCAAGAAAATATAGGTCCCATGAAAGACTTAAAAGTTTTATAAAACTAAAATCTAGTTTTCCCCAATAAATTGTACTTTAGGCAAAACCCTCCCAAATGCTTCTAAAATAATACTAAAAAGGGCATCTGATTATACAAGAGCAATTAAAAAAATTAAATATTTATTTGAATAACAACTTTTAAATTTGAGCTGCAATGTTGGCAATGCAGGTTTTAGACAGATCACAAAATACGTGCACAAAAAAGTATGGGCGCAGAGACAAAATGATGCTAAGAATTAGGCTAAAGAGCTGCTGATTTTAAACAAGAGGCCTGAAATCACTATACAAAATATAAAATGTATTAAATGCTACCATCCACAGAACAGTCATTATTGATTATATTTAAAAATTATTTGCGAAGTAAATTAGATATTGAATTATAAATGAGTATTATACATGAATCCCCTATCGGAAGGCAATTCCTTGTCACACTATAGAACATCTAATTACATTGCAAAAAGTATCCTTTTTCCTATTGGTAAAGAACCATTAATGGTATTACTGCAAGTATCAGGAAAGCTTTTT
>NW_026067933.1:51381-59524 GCF_014885135.2 Alexandromys fortis
TTTTTTTTTTTTTTTTTTTTGTTCTAGAGCTTTCAGATATTCTGTTAATTTGCTACTGCCTTCTAGTTCTATCTGCAGGGATTGCTTTTAGATGGGTATTAGTAAAATCTTTTTTTATCATAGAATACCATTTTTCTTCATCTACGGTGATCAAAAGTTTTTCTGGGTATAGCAATCTGTGTTGTCATCTGTGGTTTCTTAGTGTCTGCATAATGTCGATCCAGGACCTCTAGCTTTCATAGTCTCCATTTAGCACTTGAGTGTTATTTCAATTGGTGTGACTTTATATGTTACTTGGCCTTTTTCCTTTGTAGTTCTTAATATTCTTTCTATATATTTTGTGTTTTCGTTATTATATGCTAGGGAGATTTTTTCTGGGGGTGGAGTCTACTTGGTGTCCTGTAAGCTTCTTGTATATTCATTGGTATTTCCTTCTTTACATTGGGCAAGTATTCTATAATTTTTTTGAATATATTTTCTCTGCCTTGCAGAGGTGGTTTTTTTCTGCTTCATCTATCCACAATATTTTTAGGTTTTGTAAACAGAGACTCTGATTGTTCATGTCTAGTCCACCCAGACCGAAACAATTACATAGAAACTATATTAATTACAACACTGTTTGGCAATTAAGTCAGGTTTCTTATTAACTAACTCTTACATATTAAATTAACCCATTTCTATTCATCAGTGTATCACCATAAAGCTGTTGCCTACCCCTACCAGTAAGTTTCTGATATGTCTCCCTCAGCAACTTCATGGTGTCTCCCTCACTTAGCCTACTCTCTCTGTCTCTGTCTCTGTCTGTCTCTGTCTCTGTCTGTCTCTGTCTCTGTCTGTCTCTGTCTCTCTCTCTCTGTCTCTCTCTCTCTCTATATATATATATATATATGTGTGTGTGTGTGTGTGTGTGGATTTCTTCCCTGACTTTACTCTGCTAAGCTATTATCCCCAATAGCTTTATTCATCAGCCAATAAAAGTAACACATATAAAGAATTGTAGTCGGAGGCCACTCATTTTTTTCCTAGCTTCTCAGTCTGAAAATAACCACACAGAAACTGTATTAATTAAATCACTGCCTGACCTATTAGCTTAAGTGTATTTCTGGGTAACTCTTATATCCTAACTAACCCATTCTCATTATCATCACATTACTCTGGCTTACCAGGTAAAGTTCTTTCCCAAGAAACTGTCTCTTGAGCCAGCTATATGGCTTCTTTCTGACTCTGCCTACTTTCTCCTCCTCTATCTGCTTGGAATTTCGACCTTGCCCTATTCTGCTAAGCCACTGGCTGAAACAGATTATTCTTTAACTAATGAAAGCAACACATATATAGAAGGACTTCCCATGCCATTTCCCTTTTTTTATTTAAATAAAAAAGAAGGTTTTAACTTTAACATAGTAAAATTACATATAACAAAAGAGATATCATTCAAGAATTAAATTTACAATATTTATACATACTTTATCTTTTATCATAACTAAGGAAAATATATCTATTCTTCAACTCCATCAAAGACCCCAGAAGGATATAATATTACCTAAGTAAACAGGAGTACATAGTAAGCAACTTCTAAAATTCTAGAATTGACAGAGACATCTTGCTGCCTGGAGAGTCATACAAAGCTCTGTAATGTTGCAGGCACCCATCTTCAGCCTACTAGACCATAGTATCTGGCAGACTTTTGTGTGATGCAGAATATTATAAATACAGTTTTACCTATATTGGTATTTTGTCAGTCACTTCCTTCTCTGTCCTACAGAATGTCTGGAAGGCTCTTTCATGAAGCAGAAATCCTGAAGGATCATCTCATCTTTAGGCAAGTTCAGCAGTCATTTTTCTCTGGTACCTTGCATGTCCAGTTCATAATATCAAGTAGTCCAGACAAGAGCCCTAATTTCTTAAAACATTTTAAATGCTATATTCTGTAGTCTTTGAAAGATCTGAAGAATATCTATCAATCTGAAATGTATCTTTGTACCTCTAGAAAACCTAACTAAGATTGACTACAAGTTTGACTATTATAGATGACTATCTATTAACCTGTGTTTCTTTGTATTTATTAATTATGCATTATATTTTTAAATGAGCTGCACAAACACAATAGCTTAATCAAGAGCAGAAATTATATATATATATATAATTTATCTTAAATTTGTATCAATAGACCAAGATCCATACCAATGCAAAGTATCCATCTCTATAGCACATCCCCCTTTAAATGTAAGCAAACATTTATTAACAATATTTGGAAGTTTGGGTGTAGTTCTCTTTCAACTTCTTCCTGTTATTTTGTTGAACAAAGTAAGTTTTTGGGGTATTCACGGAAACCTTTCAGGATGTCTTGGTCCATCAAACCACATAACTCTGGAGGGATTCCACAGCTTCTCATCCTCTGTACAAACAAAGAAGAACCTCTTTCCCAAAGCAACATTTCCTTAGACCCAAGTTTTGAAGTCATGGTACCTTTAAAATATGTATGTTGTTTTAACATAGCATCCCATACAATGAAATACCTCTCTGTACTTAGCTCCTTCATAGTCAAAAAATTCAAAGAAAACACAATAATATATATAATTCAGACTCTTCGTGTATTTTCCATCTTTACATGGTTTATTTTCTTTACTCCTTTTAATCTATGACTGTCTGTACTCAGTCTCTTTAAAGACTTTGTTTTATTGTTTTTAAAACAATTTACTTTTAACAAATAACTGTCTGTGCTTTTTTTCTTCTCTCTCCAAAGCCTACATACATTTATCCACCACTGTGACCCATTTAGAGGTCTTTTTTTTTTAAATCTGAATCTGTTTTTATTGTGTATCTGTAAATATTTTATGATCATAAGTCCCCCCTTCATCTTTTAATGCTGAGTGAGCATGGTTTGGGCCAACTTGGCCCTGCTTGCTTACTTTGCCCAGTCCAACATGGTGGAGGTATATTCATTTGAGAGTCATATACATTGCCCCATTTCTAGGCACACAGTGTGTCTATACTGATATTAAGCAATTTGTAGCACTCTGCTCACTGACCCCATTTAAATGTCCCATACCTGTACCTCCTGAAAATGTCAGAGCCATCCATGCTATGCCTGGACATTTCTTATTATGACTTTGTTGGATTTAATGTTTTGTTTGAATGATGAATCTATTTTCCCTATCATACTTCAATTCCTGAGATTTTCTCTTCCATTTCTTGAATTCTGTTGGTTATACTTGCACATGTAGCTCCTGTTTTTTTACCCACATTTTCCATTTATAGGATTCCCCTTTGTTTGTGTTTTCTTTTTATTACCTCTATTTCAATTTTCAATTTTTGAACTGTTTCCTTCTCTTGTTTGATTTCTTTTCTTGGCTTTCTATAAGATTGTTATTAATTTCTTCCAATTTTTATTAGTCTTTTCTTCCATTTTAAAGCAATTTTCTAATTTTCTTTTAAATTGTCTCATCTTCATAAATTTATTCTATTTTTAAGTTTTATTCTGCTTCTTCTGAGTTGGGATGTTCAGGTCTTCCAGCTGGATGACTAGCTTCTAGCGGGGCATATTGCCTTTAGGTTATTGAATATATTCTTTCATTGGCATCTACCCATTTCTCCAATTTGTGCAGTCAGTGTCTTTTCCTTTTGATTTGAATGTAGCAGTCAGTATCTGTGTCTCAGGTATCCTCTCTTGGAATGACTGGTATGTAGTAGGAGCTGTGGGCTGTGTTCCTGCTGCCAAGATCCTGGCTGCCTAGCTAGCTTATACCCTGAAATAACAACACACAAATTGTATTTTTTTAAACACTGCTTGGCCCATTATATCTAGCCTCTTCTTGGCTAACTCTTGCACCTGGAATAGCCCATTTCTAATAATAACTGTCTGTGTCTTAGAAAACCACTCTTGTCTGCTCTGTGTAGTTACAGTCTGTGTTTCATGGAGTCACTGAAGACTCAGGTGATTTATGGGTTTGGTGGTAGAGGGAGACTTGTAGATTACAGGATATGCCAAGTGATGCTTAGGATTCCCCCTAGAGAAAGCTTCCCTACTTTCCAGCTTGTGAGTCTGAGGCATGTGGCACAGGGTCTGGGGTTTTACCTTAGGTTCTAGGGCCTCAAGATTGGGTTGTCTAGCAGGAAGACCAGTCACTCGGCTCCTGTTCTACTTTGTACAGTGGCAAGGTATTCAATTATTTGAGAAAATTTCAATATATTTAACTCTTGTGAGAAAATCAAAGAGCCCTTAATTGGTTAATGAACATGTTTTATGCTTCATTCAAATTGGAACAATTTTTAATTTAGTTGTCCAGTCCAAACTTTTCTCTTAACACTTTGCAGTAAAAACTAAATTCTGATTGTTGTCATTAAGAAACATCTTCTGTTTATGGTGACCCTACAATTTGTCATTTAAGTAACTATATTGTACTACATAGAAGTCTTTAAATATTAGTGGCACAGTTGTATCTCTGAGAATATTTACTTGTTATTTCTTCTTAATAAATTATTCTTTCCCATTACAACACCTTGCTTCCTTTTCTCAAATCTTAATATTTTATGTTTTAAACTGGAATTTTCCCTTGTTGTCCAATTTTTTTTGTGTTTCATAAGCCCAGTCATCTCAAAATTCTTACTTATGATTTATTTTTTAGATTTACCATGATATATAATTTCTGTTTGTCCTCTTCACTTCTTTTGTTTCTGCATCATTTATGGTAGTCTGTTATACTCATAGATTTGTTACCAAGATCATTTGCATCTGAGAGAATATTCTAGGAAGCTTCTGCAGTAGTAAACTTCCATATGAAATCCTTGTAAAGACACACTTTCTTATTTCATAGGTAGAAAAGGAAGTATATGGAAGAACAACAAATGTTAAAACCCAAAGCTTTAATACATAAAATATATGCCACATAGAACCATGTTCTTGAGTTTAAATAATTGTTCTTACTTGCTGCGTGTTGTAGTAAATCTCATTTAACTTCTCTTAGATTTCATCCATTCCTCTAAAACTGAAATTATAAAAGTACCCATAACATAGGGCTGTTAGGACTGTACTCAGAGACAATATCGTAAACAGTTTATTTGGAGTCTAGAGTCTAGAAAGTACTAACATGTTAGATATCATAACAATTGTTTTTATTGATGTGTACCCTTAGATATTAATAATATCTGTGGAAATGATAATTTCAAAGATAATTACTACATTGTAAGCACTGGCCTATTAAGAGGTCCTTGGTGCTAAACACATATTTACGTATTACATTTCACATATTATTCAGGAAATTAAAGAATACTGTTGAAATACCTGTGACTGGATGGCCTCATACAGTCATCTACTGTCTTTTACATGATATCTCCCTTATCTTAGACACAGTTTTTCTTTAATTCTACATATTAAATTCTATTAAGCAGTGATTAGAGACACATAGTTTTTCATGTCCTTTATATCCTACTGCTAGATTAATTAATGAATCCTGTCTGTGCTGAAAGTCTTACCACAGCATCTGAGGGTTTTCTTCTTGAAGATTTGCTTTTCATCTTCCCAGGAGGCCTGTTTTTCATTTACTTCATAGCTTTGTGGTGATACTTTCTTTAAAAAGAGCATAAAAGATATGTAGCTATCAAAACAAGCAGTATACACAAAGAAATGTATATATTTCACATATTCCTTTAGTGTTTTCTCCTCAAGAAATCCATGGCATGACATGTCAAGTACACATTCTATTAATTCTCACCACAATTGAAAATCAGTTTTTTTTTTTAAGGTAATCTATATAGGAGAGAAAGGATAATGCTGTAAATGTTTGTGAGAGGTTTGATTCATGTAAGAAAAAATATTAATAACATTTGTAAAACATAGTTAAAAACTATAGTCTATAAATTATGAAGGTCGGATTACAAAAGTCATAATACTATTTAATATGATAACTTAATCATTAATGAACATTTTTATTCTCAAGACTTTGCAAAGGTCAGGGTTTCTGTGTGTTACAAGCAGATGGATATGCTTGTGAAGGGCACATGTATACAAATGTTTGTATGTGTACTGTCACTTTTAAAATTACTTTCATGAATTATAGATATAAAGAGTGATGGAAGGTTTATGAACACACAAAGATAATAATTTACACTAGAACTAATATACCATTTTATATGTCAAATAGTTGCTCTAAATGGCCTCCTTAATTTTATCATCATCAGTTAATTTCATCATTTATCTTACTTCTACTTTTCTTCTGCCAGTTACTCTTTTGCTCTGTCTACCGTTCTCTTTCTCTATTTCTCTCCAATCTTGATCATGATGGAAAAAACAATGCAATCCTATTATTTGAACATATATTCTCTTTTTAAATTGAACAAAATGGTAATTTTATCTTACTAACCATATCCATGGTCTTTATTTTATAAAGACATGTTTTTTCTCATTTCTGCACATATACATTAGTTGATAACTTATATTTTCTTACTACATTTTGACTGTGCAATGTACTGAGTTATGTCTCTTTCACATTTATATATTGAGTGATTACCCTTACTAGTCTGCATGCCTTTGTAGAGTTACATTCTTTACATAGGTAACTAAAGTGGAATCATTAGAATTAATTTTCATTCATTATGAAAATCTCTCACAAAGGGAAAGATTAAGTCACAGACAGAGTAAAAAAGGTCTGCACAGGATAATGGGATCATTTGCAAATGAGAAAGAAAGAGAGAGAGAGAGAGAGAGAGAGAGAGAGAGAGAGAGAGAGAGAGAGGAGGAGGAGCAGGGGTAGTGAGAGGAGTAACTGGGAGAGGAGGGAAGTTTAAGAAGCAAAGGGAGAGTAAAGAGAATAGGGGAATGGGAGAGGGAAGACAAAGGAGGAAGAATGGTAATCAGGGAGGAGGCAGAGGAGGGCTAAGTGATTAAAAAAAAGAGGTAGAGGGGGAGAAGTGAAAAAGGGGAGAGAAACAGAGTTGATAAAAGGAAGAGAGAGTGGCATACATTAAAAGAAAATAAATTTCCTTGCCAGTTATTCAATCTGGACATCTGGTCTCTGGAACTTGGAGAATATAAATCTATTTTTAAGCCACTCAGTTTGGGGTAATTTTCATTGTATTCTTAAAACAGAAAGTAAAATTGTTATTGTGTGATCCTCCACCTCCCTCAAGACAGAGAGATGATATCAAATATGTACTCATTGCAGATGGAGTACTGGTGACACCCTGAAGGAATGACTCACCAGAATTCCACTTGGTGAAGAAAAAAAAAATTATTAGGGTTACTTCCATGATAGGTAGGAATTTACAGAGATATCGCTGATACAAAATTGGCTATATGACCAAAATCTTACCTCAGTATTAATGATGGTCCTCTCACCCCTAGACATTCTGCTCAACTTTTTGGCTGTTTAAGCTTTCTGGATTAATATTTTCTTTCTAATTTATGATCGCTTGGTTCTGTAAGATACGAAGTAGAATTTTCTCTATTTAATCACATTCTATTTTAGTATTCTCTTTAGTTCTGTCCTATCTAGTGTTAAGTCTATGTACTGAACTCTTTATTTCCACCATAATCCTATTAAACTCTAGATTTGAACTTTCTCTTGCCAGACCAGTCATTGTAGTTCATAGGATTAATAACTGGTTCTAATTGGTTCTAACATTTTGTCCAGTGCTGTGGAAGATAGACACTTCCATTTAAGTACAAACTTGGTTTCTCCATGTGGTATAATTTAAGTGTGTGGTGTTTTTAGCAATAGTGTCTTGCTGTCAAGTTCTGGGGAGTACCCAAGAGCGTTGGCAGGAGTCCATACTGTTTGGAACCTCACATTACAGCAACTCCAAAAGGCAAAAGAAAACATTTCCGGGACTATGTTTTGTTTGTTAACCTCTGATGCCTAGTATAGACAATGGTGCTTCACTATAGAACACTCTACATTGACTCTTTGTTTGTATTTATATAAATACCTTTTAGGAAGATTTTAAAGCGCCAGGTTTCCATATGGACTTTTTGAAAAATCTAAAACTTTAGTGTTATTTATTCATCCCAGTTCACCTGTTCCACCATTCCTTCCATCCCCTCAATACAATTGAACACTTTTTTTTCCCTATAATTCCCTTTTAATACTTTGTGGTGTGTGTGTGTGTGTGTGTGTGTGTGTGTGTGTGTGTGTGTGTGTGTGTGTTT
>NW_026067933.1:60668-70984 GCF_014885135.2 Alexandromys fortis
GGGCATTTGTTCAACTATGTTCATAGCAGCATTATTTGTAATAGCCAGAACCTGAAAACAACCTAGATGTCCTTCAATGGAAGAATGGATGAAGAAAGTGTGGAATATATACACATTAGAATACTACTCAGCGGTAAAAAACGACTTCTCGAATTTTGCATGCAAATGGATGGAAATAGAAAACACTATCCTGAGTGAGGTAACCCAGACCGAAAAAGATGAACATGGGATGTACTCACTCATAATTGGTTTTCAGCCATAAATAAATTTGTTATTTCTTATGATTCAGTATTAAAGGTATGAGGAAAAGTTTTTTTTTCCCCCAGAGGATATTTTATCATAGTTACTAATGACTTATAATGTTCGTTGGTAAGTAACTTAAAGAATAGGAGTTGATATATTATACATTCTTCTATTTTTTAAAAAAATGTTTTAATCTACAAGAAATTTTTCTTAATTACTTTTTTCATTGAATCAGCTAATCTTCTTTTCAATATTACAAAATATTTTTTAATCTTTTCACAACAGAGACGTTCTACACTTAATTACACAAGATGGAATTTATGTTTAATAACATCCCTCTTTTGAAACTCTGGAGAATCCCCTGCTGCTCTCTGTGCCAATGTCTATAATAACTCAATAGTTGTATGAATTGAAAACCCACATAGTTTTACTTTGTTAGAGTTAATATTTAAGCTTAATGTTTTAAGTGTACATTTTTATTGAAATCTCCAACATATTTAAATATTGTGCCTTATATTTGTACAACTTATTTGCATTTGCTAGCGGTGGCAAAACAAAATATCGTGTCCTCCATTGTATAAGAGAACAGAATTATGTCACAGGATGAGAGACTAGCAATTCACATCTAAGGTAATAACCCAGATTATGCTCTTTTCTAAATCTATGGGTAATTTGATTTGATTTGACTAACATAATCACAACATGGAACACTCCCCAAAGGTAAAAACTGTTACCTTTCCTAGCTTCTGGATTTGCTTATATTCCTTGAAATTTCTTTCTCAGTATATTCTTCTAGTATCTGCCTTTATTGTCACAGGTCCACTTCAGTTCTATGCATGTATGTTTTTAAGTGAATATTTTAGTAGGATTCTATGTGAGAACAATTCATCATTATCATCATCCAAAGAAAATATTTTTAAACAGGCAGACCTAATAAGGTAGGGTAAAGTAATCAATAGTTTAATTTGGGGAGTGTTCCATGTTGTGATTATGTTAGTCAAATTAAATTTCAGTTTATTTGACAAATGATTTATTAAATATTCCCAACAATTAGGAGAGTAAATGAGGCAAATTAGTTCTGCCATGAGAATGAAACAAAGCAATAGAAACTTTAACGATACAGAACAAGAAAGCCATTGCAGGTGTCTTGAACATTTGGCCTTCATTTTCCATTCATTAGGAAAATTACTATTGAACAACTCTCCATGAAGTTCAATGATGAAGGAATAAAACTTAAAATATATGAAAATGACGTTAAAACGTTATTTGTCTGTTTCTACTTTAAGGTTGATTTTAATTTCCATGTGAGCTCTGTTTCAGAATTATCTTTTTTTTAGGTATTTATTTTTTTAAGATTCTTTTTTTTTTAATTGAGAAAAGGGAAAAAAAGTTTCTGCCTCCTCCCAGCCTCCCATTTCCCTCCCCCTCCTCCCACCCTTCTCCCCATCCCCCCACTCCTCTCCCCCTCCCTCTCCAGTCCAAAGAGCAGTCAGGGTTCCCTGCCCTGTGGAAAGTCCAAGGTCCTCCCCCCCTCCGTCCATGTTTTGAAGGATTAGTAGGCAAGTACATTATAGTGTATATGTGAAAATTCTGGGCACAGGACATGAGATCCCAACTGAAAATGTCTGCATTATAAATTATTGAACTGTCAGAATACTGGGATGGCTCAGTGGATAAAGGTGTTATAATCAAGGCTAATAACCTGAGTTTGATCCCCAGGATGCTGTTAGGTACCACATCAGTCTATTTCTTCCCTACTCATTACGTCCTAAGAAGTGTCACAGACTTCCATAAAACAGAGCACATAGATTTGGGGGAGAGTTAAGAGAGCAGACTGTCTTTAGTTGTTCATCTGGTCCCCCACAGCTACCGTGTCTCCATAGAGTCATTCTATCCACTTTCACTGCTTTCTCTGGAAGATAATATCTGGTTTGTTTGATCCCAAAGACCTAAGTGGGGGAGAAAGAGAACCAAATCTTGTAGTTGTTTTCTAACCTCCACACAAAATTCTTGCTGTGCATATATTCACACACACTCATAAATAAGTAAATAGAAAAATAAATAAAACAAACAAATAAATAAAATGTTTATCTGTCATATTTATCTTCACACCTGGAGCTGACCATAAGACTGATTCAAATCTATCTTATCTTACGTTGCAAAAAGTATGCTCTGGGGATATTTGAAGATAATGTTCTTAGTGTATTTTTTAATTTGAATATTATTTTTATTATATGTTCATGATAGGTATTTGATTCAAGTTTTGTTACAAAGTCGATGCTTTGAAGTTCTTTGAGGAACCTAAAACAAACTGAACTGACTATTCTTATTTATTGTTTTTATTGAGCTATATATTTCGGCAGCACATAAACTAAAATTGGCACGATGCATAGAAGATTAGCGTGGTCCCTGAAATGAATATTCTAATAAGAATAGGTTATCAAGTGGATGGAACTCTAGGCTTATGTAGTATAGATCTTTATTTGTTTTATGACTGTCTCTACAATGACAGTGTGAAATAGATATCTGCATGCTGGGATTTCATCTAAGATAACAGATGTAGAATGCACTTTTCCAGGCATAGTGCAACTTAAGAACAATTGTATATGCTACATTAAGAACAGTAATCTATATTCAGAAATTTTATATTTTGCTTTGAGTTTTCTCTCTTCCAGTTACTCACTTCCAACTAGCCAGAGAAATCTACAGTGGTGAATATGGATAGTCTTTTTTTCTTTCTATGTTAATTTTTTTATTGGTTATATTAATTATTTGTCTTTTTCTTTTCCTTCTCATTACATCATAGAAAATATCACAGACTCCTCTAAAGCTGAGTACATAAACAGGGGAGTGGTCAGAGAACCAATAAGTCTGTCTAGTTTTTCATTTGGCTTTTCCAACTCCTAAAGTCCTCAGAGCTGGCTTCTAGCATGGATAATCTCTAGCCAGTTTGGTGGGTTTTTCTGAAACTTATTACTATATTTTTCTACAAGAGTGGTGAAGACATATTCATTAGAATAAAAATTGTTTCAAAAGTAACTCTCATTTGTGCTGCCTGACCAATACCCATTATTTATATATTTTTAGTTTATTTATTTATTTTACATCCTGACCATGGCCTACCACTCGCTCCCCTTCGTCTCCTCCACTTTGCCACCTGTAATCCATCCATGGGCATTAGCAATGGATTATCAAACTGCCGTAAGACCAAGCAGTTCCTCCTCTATTCAATTTCAGCAAAACAATCAAACACGGGGAACAGGTACCCAAGAGCCCATCAAAACACTGGGGAAAGCCTCCTACCATTATCAGGATTTCCTCAAATAGACTAAGCTACCCAACCATTTTATATATGTACATGGCCTATGTTGTTCCCATATGGGCTTTTTGGTTGTTGAGTCAGACTCAATGAGTTCCCATGAGCAAGGAAAGCTTTTCTGTGAAATTTCTTGGACTATCCCTATCCCACTTGGGTTTTACATGAAAAGTTTCTGCACTCCATAACCCTCTCCATCAACCCAGAAATCGAATTCAGACAAAATCAAACCAGATAAGAAAAAGTCCACGTTTAATGGGTAAAATGTTCCGGGATAACTGCTTTCTCCAAGAAGAGGCAGGGAAAAGAGACTGAAAAAAATATGTCTGATTTCATGAGGTTTGATTTGGTCTGATTTGGATTTCTGCATCAGTGGAGAGGCTTATTGGGGTGAAGAAATTTCATCAAATCCCTTATCTCTCTCTTCAATAGTAGTCACTGAGGTCAGTCCAATGTTTTTCCATGGGTCTCTGAATCGACCTCTATCAGTCACTGGATGAAGACTCTCCATTGACAACCAGGGTAGTCACCAATCTGATCACAGGGGATGACTAGTTCAGACTATGCATCCACTGCTGCCAGAACTCTTAAGTGGGACCATCCTTGACTCATAGAGAATTTCCTTTGTATCAGGGTTCTACCCAACTTTGTAAAGCCAAAGAGAGATGACTGGAGAGGGGGACCTAATATGGGATTCCTCTTTGGATGCATATGTTTTGTTACCATTGATTAACAATCAATGATCCTATGATGGCCTATGGCAGGGCAAAAGGAGCTAGGTGGGAAAGCTGGACTGAATGCAGGGAGAAAGAAGGTGGAGTCATAGAGAAGCCATGTAGCTGCCTGAAAGAGACAGATGCCAGAAACTTAGTGGTAAGTCACAGTCTCATGGCAATACACAAAATCATAGAAATGAGTTAATTGAAAATGTAAGAGCTAGTTAGAAATATTCCTGAGTTATTGACCAAGAAGTGTTATAATTAATATAGATTCTTTGTGCTTTTTGGGTCTGGGTGACTGGGAAGGAATATACCTTCTTGTTTTACATGGGTTAATCATGCTATTTTTATAAAATATGGTTAATATTGCTGATTGAGAAAGTAATAATGAACTTTTTTGAGAAGTTTTAAGAATAGGATTCTTCTCTCAGACAATATATCCTAACCAGTTTCCCTCCCTCTACCCCTCATAGTTTTTTTTACATGCAATCAATTTAGCATAAACTTTTGAACTTCAAAAACTTATGCTCTATTTTTATAGTATTTTTGTTTATACTTATTTATAATTGTTTTAGTCCATTTTGATGAGTATCTTGAATAAAAATGAAATTTTACATTTAACCTTAAGTTGTATAAGAAGCAGCACAACTGGATTTTTTTCTGAGAATGTATTGATATTGTATACTGAGCTTGACCAGAAAGACACATTTTATTGGAACCAATCACATCTCATGTTTGTTGACATCTCAGAGTATTGATATAAAATCTGTACCTTTATATCAGTTAACAAAGTATGGAGGAATGTTTAAATGTTTCAATGGATATGAAAGAAAAAAGAACCAAAGTAAGAAAATGAAAGAGTGGTCATAAGACAGAAATATAAGCCAAAGAGAAGAGGAAAAACAAGATTTGGGGAGATTTGAAGGACAAAAGACAAATTTAATCAAAGAAAGATGTAGTTACAAACACTGTCTTTATGTATTGAAACTATAGTAATAAAATCTTAGACAATGGCTAACATTGGATTAAGAGATAATAGGCTATTAATGAATAAAAATAGCAAATTAGCATTGCATTGTTATTATTATTACATCAATTATTCTGCAGCCTATTAAAATACTACTCATAGTGGAGGAAAATAGTTCTGCTTTTATACGTAAAGATCAAGTTATGTTATATCCATCTAGTAGCACCTACAAATGGCCAATGGAAGGTAAATATACTAAATCATATATTAATAAATAAATACTTGTGGAGCAAGCCTGGAATTTTCTAGAAAACATTAAGATGTTTAGTGTGTGATAACAAAATCTATAAATGAGAAGAATATTTGTACGAAATTAAAGGCTGGTATGCATGAGACTCTGCATTCAAATGGAACTGGATTATTTAAAGCCTTTTATTTATAGTCAAAATCAGATTCCTGAAAGCTCCACAACTTCCTGTCTAGAGTTAGTGCATTCCCACGAGCTTGGTTCAGCTGTCTCTGTAGATTTCCCCATCATTATCTTGACCACGTTGCTCATATAATCCCTCCACCATCTTTTCAACTGTATTCCTGGAGCTCAGCCTAGTGCTTAGATGTGAATCTCTGCATCTGCTTCCCGCAGTTACTGGATGAAGGCTTTAGGATGACAGTTATGGTATTCATCAATCTTATTGCAGCAGAAGACCAGTTCAGGCACCTTCTTCACTACTGATAGGAGTCTTAACAGGGTTCTTCCTACTGGATTCCTGGGAATTTCTCTAGCAGTGGGTTTCTCCATAACCCCATATTGACTCTCTCCATCAAGATATCTCTTTCATTGCTTTCCCACACCGTTTTCCCCAACTTGTAGAGACAGTATAGGACCAAACTAACTCCCCTGCATGTCAAAGATGGTTGTGTGACTCTGTCTGTTTCAGGGACCATTGGTAGTGGAATCAGGATCTATCCCTTGTCCATAATCTGACTTTTTGGAGCTTATTTCCTCTGGTGGGAGCCTTACGCAGACTTGATGCAAGAGAGAGGGGCTTGGACCTACCTCAACTTAATGTAATAGGCTTTGTTGACTCCCCAAGGGAGGCCTTACTTACCCATCCTGAGGAGTAGATAGGGATTAAGCTAGAGGAAAGATGGGGAGAGGATGGGAAGAGTTGTGGAGGGGAAATCGTAAAATGAATAAAAAATTAGATTCCTTACAAACAAACATTTTTATGGATTATCACTGTTGCCTCAGTTATCTCTACTTTTTTGGTAACATGATAAATACCAATGGTCCAATACTTCAGAAATGCGTTTTAAGACTGAACATGACAAATATTATAAGTAAAAGAACAGAGGTTTTTCAACAGATGAGAGGTTGTTGAAATAGGAGCGGCAGGGCTGCGTCCCCAACACCCCAGCCATTTGGCTAGCTTATGCCCGAAATAACAACACACAAACTGTATTCATTTAACTGCTTGACCCATTTCTATCTAGCCTCTTCTAGGCTAACTCTCGCACCTGGACTAGCCCATTTCTAGTAATGTGTGTAAGCACCCCAAGGTGCGCTTACCGGGAAGATTCTAGCCTAAGTCCATCGTGGGTTGGAGCTGCCTGGAAGAGCAGAGCATGGCATCTCTGCTCCAGAGAGCAGAGCTGTCCAGTCCCCCTGGAAGCAGAGCAGAGTCTGACCTCACTTCCTCTTCTGCCCAGAATTCTATTCTGTTTCCTCCTCCCATCTATGTTCTAAGCTATGAGGCCAAGCAGTTGGTTTATTATAATTAACCAATGACCTTCCTCCATCAAGAGGTGATGTAACCTGTCTAATAGGGCTATTATACAATTGGTTGGTTAGGAGGACAGCAGAGTAGATAACTTACTTTACTACAAGAAATAGAAGGTGACAAGAACACCCATTATTAAAGGATCTTTTTAAAGAACATGTGGAGACTATCACAGAGATGCACTGGTAAAAATGCAAAACAAAATTACTTTGGGCTGCCCAACCTCAACTGAAACATCTGTAATAGAACCCCTAAAACTAAGAATCTAGGAAAACAGGAAAGAAGAGGTGCAAAGATTGTAAGAGCTAGTAGTACAGCATGCTAGCTGTTCGTTCTGTCTTTGAGATGCAACAAATAAAACAGCAAAATCCACCCTGGAGCCCCCAGCAGCATATTTATTTGGCACGATCAGCACAATGACAGCATCAGTGCTATGCCATTATAGACGGAGATGCTTGACATACATGATTCCACTCCTAGCAAAAGAGCGGCAGGTGGTCACTGACTGCTGACAGGGAAAATCAGGTGCCTGCAAGGATGAGCTCCCATCACAGTTGTTCAATCTTGAACAACCAGTCCTGGATACAGACAGATAGAAGCAAATCAGCATGCATGCAGTAAACACACACACACACACACACACACACACACACACACACACACACACATTTATAGAAGAATTGGATGTGGGGGAGGAAGGCATTTAAAGTGGGAGAGGTAGCAGTGGGAATGATCTAGACGCAGTGCTCAGATATGAAATGCTCAAGAGAAATTACATTATTTACAAAAGTTTACAGAAGCAGCAAAATAAATAAATAAATAAATAAATAAATAAATAAATAAATAAATAAGCAAGCAAACATATAAATAACTGCGATTTGGCCCCAGTTGCCACCAAAACCTCTCACTGCTGAATTCTATTTCATTTGTCTCTGGCCTAATGGATATGGATTTGGCTCTCCCTTTTACTACGTGGTGGTAAACTACCCCATACTGTTATCAGCAGCAAGGGACTTATCTGAATGCTTCAAGGTTATTGGCCTCTTTTTCAAAGCATTGGAATAAAGGCAGAGACAGCTTGCACAGTAGCAAGGAAACCTTATTCCAAAGCAAAGATATAGTGCAGCTCAAGAGGAAATTTGTCAAGAGTGACAGTGGGCCATATAAGTGTGAGTTCTCAAGTGACAATATTATTATTTGGCCCTTCCTTTTTATGGAATTCAAGAGAAGGTGATGGGTTATTGAGGTTTTCTGTTTTGATTGATAGACTTGGATTATGCTCCCATTCCTTCCCATGATGTATTAGATGTTAATAATATGCATGCTCAGTTATTCGCAAAAGTCAAGTGGCTAATAGGAGAGTCTCCCTTAAAGTTTTCTCTGTGGATGCATCTTGCCTCATTGTACATGCACTCAAATCCAGTTCACACTTTATCAAAGTGGCTAATAGGAGAGTCTCCCTTAAAGTTTTCTCTGTGGATGCATCTTGCCTCATTGTACATGCACTCAAATCCAGTTCACACTTTATCAAAGTGGCTAATAGGAGAGTCTCCCTTAAAGTTTTCTCTGTGGATGCATCTTGCCTCATTGTACATGCACTCAAATCCAGTTCACACTTTATCAGTTTCTCACAATATGTTCCAGGATATGTTTGAGTAAAGATTGAGACATTATTAAAGACTTAATAAGGGCAGCAAATTATTTTAACTCTTCAGACATCCATGTGAGTATATGATTTTGAGCAATGCATTTCTCAGAAGGTGTTGTTGTTAAGTGATGTATGGTGTTGTGATGTCACAACTTCAATCAGAGGGAGTAGTATTGAAGAATGGAAGCAAAAGGCTTCAGGGAAAACCTTAGAATTACAGCTCAATATTGCAGTCCAAGATGGTAAATAAATAAATCAATGAACTCTGAACTGAAAGAAAGGGTGTGTGATTTGTTATTCTCAATATCTATTTGAATTTGGTCAAAGTACTACAGCTACCTTCTGCATATTTGGAATGGACTTTTTGCTTACTATGGTTTCTTCAGTTTCACATTTCCAGGATAAAGAATGAGGAAGAGTTCTTTTAATCTACAGCAAAGATGTTAAGAAGGAAAGAGGCTCAGTTACATGATGATATATTGTGATTGAATTGGCATTGGAGTATGAATCAGTTGGTCTTAAAATCCCTCCTTTGAAGAGAAGCATAGGAGCTGATTTTATTTCTAATCCGCAGAATATGAAAGCTACTTGGTTAGGACACTAAAGGTCGACTTTGTTGTCAAAGTTTCTATTAGTAAAATTAAATAAGAGTGTTAATTAGTTCTTCAATTAGATAGAATATTTGCTATATCTGTTATTATTAATTGAAAATGCTTGTGACTGATCTGTAGAACAAAATTTAATGGTATTCATTATAATACAGGAAAAAATCATTAGTAAAATATGTTATTTAGTTTTAGGTCAAAGTTCAGCATGGTGCGACACAATATAATCCAGAATTAAGACCAAACATGTAAACAAAAGCCAATAAGAGAAGATTTTTTTTGCAACACTGTTGTAAAAAATTGACGTATCTGTAAAAATGTGTGCAGTAGTAGTATGAAGACAAAATTAAGCTGACCGAAGAGTAATGAATAGAAGTCCTATGCCGCAGTCATAATAGATGAAAAACAGTGCCTTTAGAAGAGTGAAAGGGATGTAGAAAATGGGGCACAGAGCCGTTATTTTTATCAGTAATAGTTTTACTATGCTCCAAGTTACCTAAGCAACTATATAAATTTCCCAGAATGTATAAGGAAAGTCAGGGAAAAGTGTTAGTTTGCCTGAGAAAATCTGGATCACTTAATATGTTATTATGGAGGGGTATCATGAAATTACTGAAGGTACAAATTGAATATTGTGTCCCAAATTTTTATTGCATACACATGTTTATAGATTTTATACCAAAAATCCAAACATATGAAAACTAACATTTGGAAAATAATAAAGTTTTATGTGAAACTCAACAAACTGTTTCTTTGTCATATGAGACATCCTAGCATCTCACCCTGTTTAAACTTGTCTGCTTCTGTGGATTATTGTTATGTAAATGTGTACCATAGTGTACCAGAGGCTATGGTTATCATTTTCACATTAACAGTACCAAGAATATTATTTGGCAGGTAGTAGTTGCTCAATTTATATTTCTTTTTTTTTTAAATATAATTTTTTATTGAAAAAAAAAAAGATTTCCGCCTCCTCCCCGCCTCCCATTTCCCTCCCCGTCTCCCCTTTCCCCCCTCCTCCCTCTCCTCTCCCCCTC
>NW_026067933.1:71002-134367 GCF_014885135.2 Alexandromys fortis
CTCCATCTTGGTCTAGGAAGGTGGACATCCAAACTGGCTAGGCTCCCACAAAGCCAGAACATGAAGTAGGATCAAAACCCAGTGGCATTGTCCTTGGCTTCTCAGCAGCCCTCATTGTCCGCCATATTCAGAGAGTCCGGTTTTATCCCATGGTTTTTCAGTCGTAGTCCAGCTGGCCTTGGTGAGCTCACAATAGATCAGCCCCACTATAAATAGACCAGTTTCAACCTCAACAGATGTAAGGCACTGAAATACTATGAATTTCATGTTCAATATAAGAATATGAGGAAAAATTTTACTACACATTTTAATTACCTTTGTATCTAACATATAGTAGAAAAACAATACAGTCGATGTCCTTTAGCTGCTTTTCTAAAACATAAAATTGCACACAAAAATTAACTCAGTTATGTATTTCCATTTATGATTCCATTGATATCACTAGAAAGATTTGCAAAAGATATTTTAACTTATCAGTAAAATTAGACAATTAAAATTCATTACATATTTGAAATTGTATATTAACATAGCAGTGTGTATATTATTTGCTAAAAGTGTTTAAAAGTAGAAAAATATTGTGTTGGCAATGCAATAGTTTTAAATTTTAGGTTTCCTCTGTGGATATATCCAAACACTCTGAGTGTAAACTTGCCAAGTAAAGTGCAGATTTTAAATATCAGTTTTATGTCCATGTGATGTTAGGATCTTATTACCCAGATCCTAAAACATTTTGTCATTGTGAATTTTATAAGTGTCCCGTCAATTAGACATTATTGCTTAATGCTCTTTGGTATCTGTAGAGAGCTAGTTGTAGAAATCAGGAAAAGAATAAAATGTAATTTTTTCTTCCCTATGTTTGAACCCAAATTTTCTTCATTATTTTCTCTGTTGAAGTAATAACATATCATATCATTTCAATGGGATATAATATATGCTGCCATACTTCATATATTTTTAAAATACCTCATCGTCCGTTTGCTTCATAATAAGGCATACATTCATGTTTTACTAAGCCCAAATATCTAATATCTGACAATCTACTAAATTTCAGGAGAAATAAGGTAAATTATAGTAACCTGATTTTGTGTCAAAACTCTATATTTCAAGTCGATGGTGGATTCATTTCAGTATTGGATTATTTGAGAGTATCAAATGAAATGAGATTTGCTCTTCATTCTCACAATTGCATCTGAAGTCTTCATGTGACCCAGCTAGAAATAGTCGTGGTCATAAATTCCTGAGATTATTTACTCTGCAAAATGAAGAAAAACTAATAGGATGGATAGAGCACAGATTTAAATCAAATGTTAAATTTTGAGGAAAGATTGTCATTTCCTTTTAGCAGTAGCCCAACCTAATCATTTTCATTTGCCGCAGTCAAGTGAGTTTCATTGAGTGCAATTCACTTACTATATCAAAGGAGTCTGCCACTGAGAAAGATATGGGAAACACTTATTGCAAATGTAATTTATGGCATGTGAAATAGTTTGTGTGTTTTGTTACAGAAGTTAAACAATTATTATTTAGGCAGATGAACCAAGAAACTTATTCAAATAATGTTGAAAAAATAACATTGACCAGAATACAATTTAGGTTTTAATACTTTTAAATACTGCTGAATGTATTTTACTGTGATGTTTTTTTTTCTTGTCTAAATGTAAAGATTTCTAAACCTTTTTAGAATGAAAAGGCTGAGCTTTATGCTTTAAATTTCAGTCAAATATAAATCATAAGTATAAGGCAATGTAAATACAGAAATTTTGGACATGCTCTATAGGTGCAGTGTGTGATCCGGATTATGTAAAAAGATTCTCATCTCAAAATTTATCAAGTCATACCCATTTTAAAGCATACTCCAATAGTTTCAATAAAGTATTTTTAAAATATATAATTAAATAACCTTTTATGATAATATATTGATACTAAAAATTCAGAAACTATAATTTATTATGGAAAATGAACACTTCAGAGAGTAGTAACAAGGTTGTAGAGAGTGAGGGCACTATGATTAGTGTCTATCATTTCTGTCAAGGTAAAGTGAATTTATCTTCTATTGATGTGTACTGATGTATAGTCATAAGAAATACTGTTTTCTGCAATGACAGCCTCAATTCAACTCTCAATAAGTTCGTTTATTATATACTTTCGTAAATTAAAATTCAATAAGTGTTTTGAATCTACAAATGATTCAAGCTGGGAAAATGATGCTGTCTGTCCCCTATATCTGAAGGTTTTGTTGCTGTTGCTGTTTGGGTTTTTGGTTTGTTTGTTTGTTTTGAACTCCTGAAATCACTCAGTAGAGTTATGGTCTAACAATAAGAAGCTCACTAAGAAATGAGGTTTCTCCGACATTTTTGATAAACACGGAATGACATTTGTTTTCAGTTTCTGTAATACATCCTGGTTCTTTAATTTCTAATTGGTACACAGACCCCACAAAGTAAATCTAAAAAGTCAACATATTTCAGAAACTTATGATCTTTACTACTGTGGAAAGAATATATTGAAGTTTCAGCTGTGTTCTCCCTCTGAGGTGTACACATGCCAGTCTATTCTCAAAACTTTATGAACTTACACTCCTCTTAATTATTTTATTGAAGTTGTCCCTGTTGAACATGAACTGACACCTGCTTTTTGTTCATGATACATGTTTTTCAAATGCTTAAAGTGAAACTTGTAAATTTTATACAAGAGAAAAATACAAATCATAATCAGTAAATATATTAGGTAAATCCTATTAATATCAGTCAAATCACATGTCATTTCATTATGGTTTTAAAACACTATGTGACTTTGTTAGTACAAGTAATTTTTTCTAAATGTGTACATTTATTTCCATGCACAGAAAATAAGCAGAACTGGAGAGCTGAAAAGAAATGTGGAATATGGGAGAATAATGAACTAATATATCTAAAATAGTATTTTTGTATCCAGACTTTAGAGTTAAAGCAATGGCTAAAGATGTATTTTTGTAATACTGAAGCTGCAACAAATATGGGCAGATCCAAGACATTTTTCCTAAATTTAAAATTTTAAATAAGCCTAGAAAGTTTAAGAATCATAGGACAGATGTGTTTTTCAGAAACTCCCCTGCCTTCTCTCTCTTGTCAATGCTATGTTAGTATAATAAAGGGGAGCCAGCACTGTCCAATCTGGCAGTATCATTAGAAACTGAGTATAAGCATGGCTCCCTGCCTAAATTTCAAGTCATGTCAGTGCCCAGCAGCAGAAAGTTGGGGAGGGAACTCTGTCCCACTGGAGCTGGTAATAAGGGAGATGCCCTAATACCTCTTCTAGGTCACACTGAATATGACAAAATTGCTATTGGTAATGCAAGAGGTGAAGTCACAGTATTCTTACATTCAATTATCATTTATATTTCCTGCTAATGGATTGAAAAGGGAAGATTTTGAAAATTTACCAGATGTAACTAAAGTGAGAATAAGGGCTTTTCATTGACAAAGCAGGTACAGTGATTTTAATCTTGGAGTAGGTCAGTGCTGCCCTCACCTACAAAGACACAGCAATGAAGACACATCAATATCATTTTTCATCCATTAGGCAATTGCACTCACGACTGTATTAAGACATTGTCAGGCTTTAAGGCTTCTTATAAACGTCTTGTAATTTTATGATATTATTGATTTCAGAGATAAGGCAGTAATGATTTCTGAACCTTTAACTCTCGACACAGTAAGTATTAGTATATGTATTTCATTACTGTTGATTTTAATATTGACTTAAATATTCCTATTCTGCCTCTCTTCTCCTATCATGGTATTTTTTAATTCTTTTAGTTTAAAGAATTAAAGAAGTAGTGTTTGTTTATAAATAACTTTTATTGTGTCTAATTTAAGAAAAATATCAAAATTTTCTTCCCCATCAACTAATTTTTTTAAATTTTAGTTCTTCGTAAATGTTGCTAATATATTGCCTATAGATACAAACATATTTTTGACTAATCATCCATGCTTTATTAGGTTAAATACCTAAATACATTGCATTTTATTTCTATTTCCTTTCTTTAATTCCTGGTCTTGTCTGCATATAGATTTTGTGACAGGATCATACTTTACATTTTGTATGGAATTGCATTGTAATTTTCTCCATCATGTGACAAGAGTTGTTTACTAGTCAGTCATATCTTTTTTATAAATTAAATATATTAATAATTTCATACTATATTTCTCTGCGTTTTGTAGTTTGACTGTAAAGTCAACCAAAGCTTTTCATTTTACATTGTAGGCGCTGGGATGCACTAAAGTGAACAAGCTGAATGTAAGGTGTTCCTTTATATCCAGGACCAAAACAGACTCACAACCTGGAAGAGTAAACGCAAAAAAAAAAAAAAAAAAAAAAGTGGACAATCTCCTGTGTCCTTCTGATTTGTATGAATCATTGCCACTGGCAGCTTCACAGCTGCATAGATCATCTAATTAATCACCAACGCGTTTGTTTTTTTCCAAAGCGAGAGCTGTGGAGGGCACATTTAATAACATTTTTCCTAAAGAAAGAAATATCAACATGCCCCCCACTTCACTGCAAAAACAAGCACAGAAATCCTCTTCCGCTCTCTGCTAACTTGAATTCGTCTACCTACATATTTGGCTATAGCCACTGCATCAGAAATATAATTTATCAATCAGCTATTTACATTATAGGATTAGAAAACAATGGATTTGCAGTTTAGGTCTCTGAGCATACTGGGAGAACACAGCCCAAATGACCCCATGAAGCAGGAGGTAAAGTAAAATAATTACAAAATGCTGGGATGGAAGCCATCCCTCAGTGTGAACATAAATACAATTCTTGGCATTGTCAGGAATCCAAGGATGATGAGGGTATGATAACTACCGGGATAAATGTTGGTGCGGATCCAGAGCGAGAGGACATCGGGATGCATTGTGTACAGTCTTTCCTTCAGGTTATACTACTTATGATATTTCACCCACTGGGTACTTAACTGAGTGAAAGATCACTGAGATGAATCTTGGCTGCATAACTAGGAACTTAATAAAAGCTCAACATATGAATCAAGGAACGTAAACAAAAATTGAAGGAATGCTTCTTTCTTTTGAATGTCTGTAAACACACAGACGGCTGGGTCTTTAGCAAGGATAAAGCACCAGCTTCAGGCTCTGTATAATTAAGTCTCCCAAACCATTGCTGTTCTAGCAGTATAAGACAATAAGTTAATGCAAAGCATAAGTTTTCTGTCAAAGCAATCGTCCTTTCATTCCAGCTGTGTGTTTTCAATGATTATATTTCTGCATTGCCCTTTGTAATACAGTCATTTTACTGTAACATTCTTTGCATTGTTTTAGTATTTCCTTAGGCTGGACAACTTACAGAGGTTCACCCTTGTTTATTGCTGGAGACATTAGATTACTTATGAATTGTTAGGTAATGATGTTCATTGTACTCACTAAATTCTTTTTCAATGAATGGACATGAAATTTTAAACTAAACAGTGCTCATTGGCCTCATATACTCATTCCATAAATCCACTGTAGATCAGAGTGTTCATTCCTGAAATCACATATATGTAAACAATAAAAAGACCCAACAGGAGGTATTTATAAATCTATAGTTGCTCATATGCAGTTGAACATGTGCAGTATGTTCATATTCATGAAAAAAATAATTAAGTCAAAAGAGGCTGTCAATTTGAGATGAGGGGGCATAGGAGGTATTTCAGGAAGGAAAATGAGGGGGAAAGGTGATGTAAATTTACTGCAGTTAAATATATATATTTAAAAGCAGCACCAGATAACACAATGTGGGGGTCATTATGACTTCAAAGTTTTAGTAGGTCCAATAATTCTAGTACAAGCATCTAGTCTAGGAACACAATTTAATAGATATTTGGAAATCTTTAATGTATATTGCACTTTAAATATACAGTCATTTTAATAAAGTAACTATGTGCCACAACAGAAGAAGTTATTTTTTAACTTGAAGCATAGCTCTTCTCCCATGTTAGTTTTCATAGCTTTTATTTGAATGCGTGTTTATATATGTTAAATATATGGTACTCAACCACTTACCAATATTCCATTCTTCTATTCATTTAAGTAGTCACCATAGCTCAGACCAATGAATGGAAAGACACATAGCTGTTGTATGATAGAAATATTTACATCTTGGAATTAACAACTTGTCAGTTAACTGATTTTGAATAAATTACTTAACTATTTAGCTTTTTGCTATAAAGCTTACACAAGTATATTTAATTCATGGTTTCTTTAAGAGATTTTAATGACTAACAAATGCGTAAGCTGTTTACTGTGATTCAGGAGCTATTGAAAGCAATTTTCTTAAATTGATTCATTTAGTAATCACATTTAAAATTATGCTCTGAGGGACAATATTGTCCTTACTCAGCAGATGAGGATGCTGAAAAATATGCCAGCAATGAATCATATTCAATGGTAGAGTTCGGTTTAAATGTAACAATCATGTCTTCATCATCCATTACTTTCTATACTTGTACAAGAAGAGTTGTCAATAATTGAAAGACTATCTCAATCTTGTCTGTTTTCTAGATATAAGAAAAATAAAAAGATGGAAGAGTATGCTGGTGATCAAATGTGGCATTCAACTAAAGCAGATAGTTTAGGCAATATTGGTTAGATTAATTTTTATCTGTGAGCTTATTATTATAGTGTCTTGATTGTTTGTTCTTAATCATGGATTAAAATACAGGCCACAGCCATCAGTCACTCTGATTTGTCCCCAGTACTCTCTCCTCACTTTCTGGATATCATCCCATAGCTCCTCACTAAGGAGCCTCTACCTTGACGACCCTGTAAACCAAATCTTTCTTCACTTAGTTCTCCAGTTGCCTGGAAAATTTGTTATAAACTGATTCCAGAATAGTGTATCTGAAAGTCTTGCTTCCAGAGTACTGAGTCATCTTCTTGGTGTTGCTTCAAGCCTCAGTATGTGTAGTAGACAAGTGAAAGGATATGTGGTGGATTCTGTTATCTGCTACCTAAACATGAGTAGAATAACTTATTCAGGAATGTGTAAGAGTAATATATGTCTAGTGGTAATGTTACCTACACGAACATATTTCTGTTTTCCTTTTGTAATACTGGTAGTTGCAGAATAAAAAATAATGGAATTACAAATTGTTCTTAGATCCTCACTTAAGACTGCTGAGGCGTGTTTCTGCTTAAATCCATTTATTAAGGACAGTTAACCATCCATGAAACAAAACGGGAGATAAAAGGGATGACCCTGGAACACACAGAGCATTATCAAATATTTACGAGGAGGGATAAAACAACCAGTATACTTTCCCAAATAGTACAATCTACCTGTGTGATTGAGAGTGACTCCAACCCTGTTCCAATACAGGAACTTAATGTGCATTCTGTATAATCTAAACAAATATTCTCTGTTGTTCTCGTTGAAATATGTAACACTCAATTTTCTCTCTGCCTAGTTTGCATAAAAATGTCGTGTTTCCAGGCACCAAATATGTAAAGGAAGTGTGATGGCCATTAGATGAAGCAACAGATGCAAACACGTTGGGACCAGAAAAATATTATAGGGCCCAAGTCACATGCTGTTCTTGCTGGAAGCATCCAGGTTGATTTGCAGAAAGCTCAACTGATGCTCTTTGATAAGAAGGTACCTGGACTCCTGACTCAACCAAGTCCCCCTCCCTCATCAGCCCAAAGAGCAATCAGGGTTCCCTGCCCTGTGGGAAGTCCACGGACCTCCCACCTCCATCCAGGTCTAGTAAGGTGAGCATCCAAACTGCCTAGGCTCCCACAAAGCCAGTATGTGCAGTAGGATCAAAAACCCATTGCCATTGTTCTTGAGTTCTCAGTAGTCCTCATTGTCCTCTATGTTCATGGATGGAAATAGAAAACACTATCCTGAGTGAGGTACGCCAGATCCAATTTCTTTAGGTAGGCAACTTGTGCTATGAACTTTTCTTCTTAGTACTGCTTTCATAGTGTTCCATAAATTGGATTGGGTATGTATATACATTCATTTTCTTTTAATTCAATGACATCTTTAATATCTTTATTTATTTATTCCTTGACCCAGCATTATTCAGTTTTCATGAGTTTGCATGGTTTTTGTAATTTGTGTTGTTGTTAAATTCTAACTTTAAGCCACAGTGATCTGATAAGGTACAGGGGTTTCTTTTTGTTTTTGTATCGATTGAGATATCCTTTTTGACTGACTATGTGTTCAGTTTTAGAGAATGTATATGAGAAACTGAGAAGAAGGTATATTCTTTGTGTTTGAATAGAATGTTCTATAGATGTCTGTTAAACACCTTTGAGTCATAATATCTGTTAGTTCCTTTATTTCTCTTTCAATTTTCTGTCTGGCATACTTGTCCATTGGTGAGAATGTAGTGCTGAAATCTTCTACTGTTAGTGTGTGGGTCTGGTGTGTGATATAAGCTTTAGTAATATTCTTTGAATATGTTGGTGCCCTTGAATTGGGGTATAAATGATCAGAATTGAGACTTCATACTGATGCAGTTAATCTGTGATGAACATAAAATGTCCTTCTTCATCACTTTTGATGAATTTTAGTTTGAAGTTTGTTTTGTTGTTATTAGGACAGCTACACCAACTTCCATCTTAAGGTCCCTATTATTTGAAAGTCTTTTCCCAATCCTTTACTTGGAAGTGATGTCTGATTTTGAAGTTGAGGCATGTTTCTTTTATGTGACAAAAGGATGGATCCTATTTTCATACCATCCTGCTAGCCTGTGCCTTCCTATAAGCAAGTTGAATTCATTGATATTAAGGGATATTGATGACCAGTGATTGCTACTTCCTGTTATTTTTTGGTGGTAGTGTGTGTTTCCTTTTTGGGGGATTGTTTGGTGTAGGATTATCAATTGCCCATATTTTCCGGGGTACAGCTAACTTCTATGGTTGAAATTTTCCTTCTTGATCTCTCTGTAGGACTTGGTTTGTGGATAGGTAATATTTAAATCTGTTTCTTTATCTTCATGGAATATCTTGCTTTCTCTGTTTATGGTGATTGAAAATTTGCTGAATGTAGTAGTCTGGGGTAGCATCCATGTCCTCTTAATGTCTGCACAACATCTGTTCAGGATCTTTTCATCTTTGGTGTCTCCACCAAGAAGTTGGGTGTTACTTTTATGGCTCTGCCTTTATGGGTTACTTTGTCCTTATCCTTTGCAGCTTTGCATATCTTATTTTTTATTCTGTATGTTCGGTGTTTTAATATTAAAATTATTACATGATGATTGAGTCTTGGGGGGGGGGGCTTAGTCTATTTGTTGTCCTATAAGCTTTTCGTACCTTCTTTAGGTTTGGAAAGTTTTCTTCTATGATTTTCTTAAATATATTTTCTGTTCCTTTGAGTTGGTATTCTCCTTCTTCTATCCCTATTTTTCTTAGGTTTGGTCTTTTCATAATGTCCCAGATTTTCTGGACGATTTGTGTTATGATTTTGGTGTCTTTAATGTTTTCTTTCACTGGTGAATCTATTTCTCCATTGTATCTTCACAGCAAGAGATTCTTTCTTCTATACCTTGCATTCTGTTGGTTATGCTTACATTGTAGTTCATGTTCAATTCCCTAGAATTTCTATTTCCAGAATTCTGTTGGTGTGTCTTCTTTTTAAATTTCAATTCTTGAACTTGAAATTTAAATTTCCTTTACCTGTGTGATTGTTTTCTCTTGGCGTTCTTCTCTTTCTTTAAGGGATTTACTGATTTCTTACAATTTTTATCTATTCTTCAATTTCTTGAAGGTAATTTTTTTATCTTCTCTTTAATGGCCTCTATCATCTTCATAATATTATTTTAAGGTCATTATTTTCTGTTTCCTCTGCATTGAGATTTTCAGTTCTTGTAGCTGTAGAACCATTAGGTTCTAGTGTTGCCACCTTGCTCTTTATATTATTGTATGTATTCTACCCATCTCTTCCTCCTATCATTGATGTGGCTCCTTTGCCTCCACAGTCACTCTTTCTCTAGTTAGTCCAGGTAGTGCCTGTGTCTCTGGGAGTTAATGAGGTCACAGGGGATATTTAGGTTTGGGGGGCACAGTGGAACTTGTAGATTTTAGCATCCTATTGGGGCATGGTGGTGGAAAGGCCAGCCTACAGCAGCCTTGACTGCTGACTGGCTAGTGGGGACACAATGGTTGGGTGGGGGAGGGCACAGGATGTGTTCCAGTGCCTGTGGCCTAGAGACTGGGCTATCCAGCTAGGAGACAAGTTAAACACCTTGTGTTACAATCAATGCAGGCAGTGTCTGTTTTTTTTTTTTTACTTGATTCTTATATGCAAATCTATCAATAAAGGAGATAAATAATTTATTTATAGGAACTTGCTGAAGATAGCAAGATAATTTGAAAATTCACAAGAAATAGATATATGAAAGAAGTTATATTTTATAAACTTTATATGTATGTTTTTATATCCTTTTGATATTTCTTTTTGTCATGTTTTCTGGCAGACTCATTCCATCCTATCAGCATCAATACTATAGAAACATAATGTTTCATGCATCTGACATGAGAACCCACAGTAGCTCTCCAGATCAAATGTGCCTATACCATACATGAGACCCTCCGTTATTGAGCTGTGCCCAACATACCTAAAAGTTACAGTGCTGTTTGTTATTTCCACTAAATACTTCTTCTTCCGTTTCTTCTCCTCAGTCTCATGTTATACATAGTCATTTATTTATTTTTCCACTGGCTTCATAAAGAAAGATATAAATAAATATACTGTGCTTTATATAAATTTATTCAAATAAGTAAACCAACTATATCAAGTATTCAGTATGTTTTAAAATAAAACTTTTGAAATGAAAAAGTAAATCTACCATGTAGTTCAGTATTTTTTCTTTTTATTTATTTATTTATTTATTAAAGATTTCTGTCTCTTCCCCACCGCCGCCTCCCCTTTCCCTCCCCCTCCCCCAATCAAGTCCCCCTCCCTCGTCAGCCCAAAGAGCAATCCAAACTGCCTAGGCTCCCACAAAACCAATAGGTGCAGTAGGATCAAAAACACATTGCCATTGTTCTTGAGGTCTCAGTAGTCCTCATTGTCCGCTATGTTCAGCGAGACCAGTTTTAAACCAGGCTTTTTCAGACCCAGGCCAGCTGGCCTTGGTGAGTTCCCGATAGGACATCCCCGTTGTCTCAGTGTGTGGGTGCCCCCCTCGCGGTCCTGAGTTCCTTGTTCGTGCTCTCTCTCCTTGTGCTCCTGATTTGGACCTTGAGATTTCAGTCCGGTGCTCCAATGTGGGTCTCTGTCTCTGTCTCCTTTCATCGTCTGATGAAGGTTAATATTCAGGAGGATGCCTATATGTTTTTTTTTTTGGGGGGTCTCCTTCTTATTTAGCTTCTCTAAGAACCCGAATATACCCAAGAGAGGCCTTATCATACAACAAAAGTATATGCTCTACTATGTTCATAGCAGCATTGTTTGTAATAGCCAGAACCTGGAAACAACCTAGATGCCCTTCAATTGAAGAATGGATGAAGAAAGTATGGAATATATACATATTAGAGTACTACTCAGCAGTAAAAAACAAGGACTTCTTGAAGTTTGCAGGCAAATGGATGGAAATAGAAAACACCATCCTGAGTGAGGTAAGCCAGACCCAAAAAGAGGAACATGGGATGTACTCACTCATATTTGGTTTCTAGCCATAAATAAAGGACATTGAGCCTATAATTCGGGTTCTTAGAGAAGCTAAATAAGAAGGAGAACCCATGTAGTTCAGTATTAAAGGTACATTGCATTCAATTTTGACTTACAAAAAGTTATCATTCCTTAAATTAGATGACTATTGATTCTTTAGTTTGTGTGTTCTTTTTCTGCATGGAAATTTACTATGTTATAATTGTGATAATGCTTTATCTATGATATCTTACAGTTCATTGCTACTCCCCCTTCCAGAACCTTAATGTATATATTTTAAGTGTTATCACCTAGTGAGCGTGTCTCCCAAAAGCCTAACACAAAGAGTTCACACTCTTTATATTATCTCTTAATTGTATCAAACTTCATACAAACAATACTTTAAAATCTATTAACTTATGCTGTATATGACGGCTTAAGACTTTGTGTTTCCACTAAACTATAAATCCCATAAGAAAGAAGATAAAATATTGCCAATACTTATTTCGCACAGTACTTGCTATATTTCATGAAGAGAAGAATGTTACCTTTAAATTATTCTGAGTATGGCTCATAAATCATGCCAAGGTTCTATGAACATAAGGGTACTCAAAAGGTCTGATTTCTTGAATATTTCTACATCCTTTGAATGTTATATATACAAAATAGTTTGACTTGCCCTCCCTCATCCCATCTTCTAAAAAATTTAAATGAAAATATCTGTTTATAACTATTTGTTAAATTTAACTATAGAACTAAGTCAAGTAACAAGAGTGACGCTGTTATTTTACTTTATACAACTATGTTGCTGGGATTTTTTTTGATGTCCTAATTCCTAGTCAAAAGTGTCACTTTGAATTTATTATGCTATGAGGAAACTCAGCCCAGAGGGAAAGCTTCATCTACATCTTCAAGTTTGCTTCATCATGCTAGATTCCAGGTAGCTGTGACTGACTCACATGACCATCAGTAGATATAAGAACCTGTTTTCAATATCATCTGCAGCTACTTATGAAAGCACCTACATGTGGCAACTGCAAGTCACCCGAGATGCCTCTCAATTTAGCAGATAGTTGGAAATCTCATGCGGTAGCACATGTGGAATCCAAGCAGATGGCTGAAGCCAGATTATCTTCTGTAGTCTACATTTGGAAACCATGAAACATAAATTCTCCTGCAATATCTTGGTTACAAGTGATTAATTGAATTTGTCTTAGATTGAGAATGTCTACCACCCAAAATAAAAACTTAAACATAAGCCATACAAGCTGAAATAATATAAGCAATTGTGCTTTACCATCTTTAAATGATTATTTATTGTCTTAAATTAAATTCTCCATGTTGCCACAGCATACGGAATCAGTTATTTCTTTTTAATGACAATGTGATGGTTAAGGCTGTCTTTTGCTCACTATCATTGCCTCTTCTTACCTTATCTCTGACTTCCAGTTACTAGGACTTGGCCTGGGAATGTTCTTCTTTTTATTAGAGTGAACATGGATATTGTCATCCACAGTCTAATATGTGTATGAAGCTAATCAATCCTACCTCATTAAGCAGACCTTCCTGAATATGCCTACACATGCCCCACTTTCCAATTGGTATTTCAGTTTGTATGCTAATCATATCAAACAGTAAATCCATGGAAGATACTTGTTTCCTTTTCTTAATAAGGAATCAATTAGCATATTCCATTTCTCTCCAGTCCATTTTATAAATCGTTTAGTTCATATCATTTCTATTTGTTGGTATTTATATCTAAACCCATTATAATTTTCATTGATTACTTTTCACAGTTCATTTGTAGAAGTTTTTCTTTATAAATGGAAAGAAAGAAATGACAAGGTCTGAATTAATGTAATAAACTGGTTCTATATAAAACCCCAAAGAGTATCTTAGTGCAGTATTAGAAAAACACTGAAAAGGAATACTGGTAAACTACTTAGATGATTTTTTTTCTAATTATTAAAATAATCCTGTTGTAATAGGAGTGGCAGGGCTGCGTCCCCAGCACCCCGGCTGCCTGCTAGCTTATGCCACAAAATAATTACATGGACACTGTATTCTTTTAAACACTGCTTGGCCCATTAGCTCTAGTCCTTACTGGCTAATTCTGATATCCCAATCAACCCATCTCTGATAAACTGTGTAGCACCGGTCTTACTGGGAAAGATTCAGCATGTCTGACCTGGTGGCTTGCTTCATCGCGTGCATCTGCCCAGGAGAGGGGAGCATGGCCTCTGCTCCAGAGAACAAAGCTGTCGAGTCTGAGCTCACTTCCTCTTCTTCTCAGCATTCTGTTCTGTTTACTCCTCCCACCTATATTTTAACCTATGAGGCCAAGCAGTTTCTTTATTACTTAACCAATGACCTTCTTCCATCATTTCCCCTTCTTCTGTTTAAACAAAAATGAAAGGCTTTAACTTTAACATAGCAAAATTACATATAACAAAACAGTTATAAAGCAAGAATGACAGTTACAATATTTACATCTACTTTATCTTTTATCATAACTAAGGAAAACAATAACTATCTATATATTCTTTAACTACATCAAAGACTCCAGAAGGATATAATATTACCTAATCAAACAAGAAAAAAGCAACTTTCAAACTCTAGAAATGACAGAGACATCTCGCTGCCTGGACAGTCACCCAAAGTTCCTCTGTATCGTTGGGGCATCCATCTTCAGCCTTCAGGCCCATGGTATCCAACAGACATTTCCATGAAGCAGGAAAATTCAAAGGCAGTTCAGTCACTATCTGTTGTGTCCTGCAGAATGTCTTGCAGACTCCTTCATGAATCAAGAACCCCAAAAGATCATCTCACCTTTAGGCAAGTTCAGCAGTCCTCTCTCTGCGGGTTCTCTGTTTCCAGTTTATGCAACATTCCAGGCAAGAGCAGTTTCTTGCCCAAATGGCTATCAAACTCCATAAGGATCCTCTTCAATGCCTATTTTCTTCTTGAAGTAGATTGGTGCTGCCAGGAGTAGAGTGTCTCATTGTCATGTAAAAACACTAAGTTATTAAAACATTTAAAATGCCATATTCTATAATCTTTGAAAGATATGAAGAATGCCTATCTAAAATATATCTATGTACAGCTAGAAAATCTTAACTAACATGACTACAAGCTTGACTATTATTGATCATCCATTAGCAACATATATATATATATATTACATTTTTAAGTGAACTACACAATCACAATACCTTAATAAAGATCAGAAATACATATACATATAACAAAATTGGCCTTAAATTTAAATCACTAAAGCAAAATCCATATCAGTGCAAATTATTCATATCTCTATCATATCCCCCTTTAAATGTAAAAGAACATTTATAAACCATATTTGGGAACATGGGCACACTTTTTTTTCTCTCTAAACTGCTTCCTGCTGAATGGAGGTGTTGTTAATTAGGTCTTTCATGGTATAGCCTGTGTGTTAGTTTCATCTCAGTTGGCAGTTGAGCGAAGCAATATTCTGAAGGTGTTCACAGCAACCCTTCAGGAGGGCGTGGTCTATCATACCATATTGGGATAGAAGCAATCCACAGACTCTCACCCTCTGTGAAAATAAAATAAGAAACTCCTTTCCAAAGCATCATGTCCTTAGATCCAAATTTCAAAGTCAAGACATTTTCAAAATATCTATGTTGGATTAGTTCAGCAGCATTTATAAACAAATACCTTTTAGCAGATGTTGCTCCTTCCTCAGCATTTAAACAATTCAAAGAGAGCATAATAGCATACAGTATCAAAATTCTGTGTATTTTCCATCTTTGTGCACTTTATTTTATCCTCTATTTTGTTTATTTTTACTTTTATTTTTTGAGATGCCTTCTCTGTAAATCTTTGTCCTAAAATAACTCTGTAGACCAGGCTGTCCTTGAACTCTCAGAGATCCTCCTGTCTCTGCCTCCCAGGCACTGAGATTAAAGGCACGTGCTACCACACCTTGAAGTTACAGAGGTCAATCTCCCTCTGCCTCCCAAGTGTTGGGATTAAAGTTGTGTACTACCACACCCAACAACTCTCTTCCTTTTTTTCATTTTTACTTTAAGAACTTCAACTTTTAGCCTGCACATATTTTAACACACTGTAAATCATTTAGAATTTTTCTTTGTCTTTGAATCTCTCTTTATTCTATATCTCTCTTTTTCTGACCACATGAGTCTTTAATTTACCAAGCAATATGGGTAGGATTAAAGCCGTGGCTTTGGCAGCTAGATCTAGCCCATTCCTTAGCTTTCCAGCCTCATGGCTGAGGTTTTGGCTGAAGCCATGTTTACTGCCACAACTCTATGGCATTTCAAGGTCCCTGCCAGCAAGTGAGCTTCAGCAGCCTGTGCTTGCAAACCACAGGAACTGCCTGCGTAAAAGAGTCAGACTTTGCCCTGGCAGGACAGCCCAGAAAGCCGGCATTTTTAAACGGTGCAGCTTTTTTCCTGCTATGGTTGAAACCGAAAAGCATGCATTCAGCTTTTCGTCAACACCATTTAAGTGTTTCATGGCAGGACCTCTTAAGAGCTGCAGGGTTTTGCAGCTAAAGCTGAGTCAGGAAGCCTCTCTTAGATGACAGCGCTTGCTTGCCTCTGGCAAGCAGAGCAGATGCGAAAAACTGCTGCTACCAAGAAAACATGCTTTACTCTTTCCCAAACTTTCTCAGGCTTTCAGTGGATTCATTTGTACACATGTCTGGGTGCCAAAATGTAACGGCATAAACGAATGCAGACAGATTGTAATGACTGCAGACAGCTTTAATGGGGAAATAGACTTACAGAACCACCATTCCTGCGGAGAACAGGAAAGCAGACGCAGTGTCTGGGAGCATGCTCACCAAATTTATAAGCAAACATTGGCCCGAGGCGAACACGCCCCCTAAGGCACGGGACTTATCCCTACATCTCCCCTTTTTGTCTAAATAAGACAGAACTAAACCAAATACAACTATATACAATAATAAGAAATAATAAATATAACAAACAATATTGAGAATCAAAAGTTTTGCGAAACATTCTATCTCAAGGAGTCTAAATAATGTAGAGAGTAACTACAATTATATAATCTTCAACTCCGTCAAAGATCTGAGAAGGGAATAAATATTACTTAACAAACAAGATATGTCCAAAATGTGCAACAATTGATAGAGACAACTGACTACCTGGGCATTCACCCAAAGTCTTGTTTGCAATGTTGAGTCAACCAACTTTGGCTAAGACCTAACATAACTGACATACCATTATTAAAGGAAGGAACTTTCTTAGAACTATCCTACCCTGTCTTGGCAGGATAAGACAATTCTATTTCATTGTCAGAAGTTGAGGTATGGGCTTTTTTTAACCCAAAGGCTAGTTCTGCCCAGAAGACAAGCTCCCAGTGGAATGTCTTTGGTGCTCAACATTCTCTCAGGAATAGAGCGGTGTTGTCAGGAGCAATTGTGTCTCACTATCATGAAACTCTGATTTATATTAAAGGCCATTTTCTACAGCTCTTTGAAGAGGTTGAAGACTATCTATCTATACTGAGTATCATCTCTATATATCTAAATATATAGATATTTATATTAGTCTAATTATAAATGACAAACTTAGATGACTATTAATCTATATAATTCTCAATATCTATCTAACTTAAAGACTGACAATAAACAACTGTGTAACAAATGAGAATAATGACCTCCAAATATAAACACTGCACAAATATACATTGCAATATGGTAAATATATATCAATACACAAACATTATATAAGTATCTTAATCAGTGATAGAAATGTACACTGCAATATGGTAAATATATACTATATATATCAATACAATATATGTCAATACATAAAAAATGTTTTAAACAGAGGTAGAAACATGCATGCATACAGTAGTCAATATAATTTAACTTTGTATCAATATACAAGAATCGATACCAATATATTTGTCTAAAAACAGTAACTCACAATTATAAATCTATTATCCCATCATTACCCCTCTTTTTTTTTTCAAAATGATCCGTGAGCTTATAAAATTAAATTCCTCCCCCAACCTCCCAACCCCTAAATGATGTCCCTAAACCCAGGGGCAAACTTTACTGGGAAAGGGGACGTCGTCCTCTAGAATTATGTCCAGCTGTCATGGGGGTGATGTTCTTTCTGGGGGATCCTGTGAAAGTAAAATGATGGTTAAATTTCAAGATCAATGTCTTTTAAATTGCAAATAGTCTCTGAGTATTTTGTGGAGGTCTGGCCAGAATGTTGTACAAGATGTGCACCATTTCAGCTAACCAAGTTGGGATAATCTTGTGAAGCTGGTACCCAAAACAGGTCTTGTAGTAGCGCTATCAGTATCATGACATCATATCAACCAGGTAGAGTTGTTGTTGTGGGGCCCCATCTTCTTCCTGGAACCTTCAAATGTCACTTCAGGTAAAACTCATTGTTGACTGTGAAAAACTTAAACATTAATCATATAGACTTATATAGACATATATATATATATATATATATATTACTAATAAAATGTGTCCATCCATCAGTAATTAAATATTCAGAGTCCCTTAATTTCTTTGAAGATAAGTATTTTCCTGTGGAGATAAGAAAAGAACCCTGCCCCCAACCTATCTGTATTTCTTACCATCAGTATGCTTGCCATCCTTGTGAATGAATTGTTATTTATCTTTTCCAAATGCTTTCTCTTCTTCAAAGTGAACCTTTATTAATTTTGACGGTATCCACAATTGTTCCTCACCTGTGGAGATAAGAGCAAAACCCCTTCCCCAAGTCAGCACACCTGTCCACAAATATACAACACACACACACAAGTATTCACACACATACACACCAGAACTCTCATACATGCACAAAAACACATGATTGTTGATGGAATTTTCTGACCTGCAAGTTGCTTCAAGTAACCATACATAGGATTAGTATTCATTCTAAATGCTTGGTCAATAGTTCAGGCTTGTCACTAGCTAACTCTTACATTTAAATTAACCCATATTTCTTATCTATTTTTTGCAATGTGATTTGGTACCTTTTCTCAGAACATCATGCCCATCTTGTTTCTCTCTGTATCTGCTTGCAATTCCTGACCCAGCCCTTTTTCTACCCAGCATTTTCATTTTGCCTCTTCTACCTAACCACATCCTGTTCAGCTATTGGCCACTCATCTTCTTTATTAAACCAATCACAGTGGCACATATTCAAACAGAATAAACAAATATTCTACACACATTCAAACTTCAAATATCTCCATTTCAAATTTGGAAGTTTTCAAAAATATTAAAGAATAATTTTAAATCCTTAATAAAGATAACAATTTGGCTTGTGTGGTAGTTTAAAATACAAATCAATATTACATATTTTTACACATAGTCAAAAATAACAATTATTGGAGATTAGAAAGAAATGACAGAGCAGATTTCAGTCATAATACCTTCTTTGGGCACAGAAGAGATTTTTGTTCATTTTCATTTATTCTGAGAACTCTATTGTATGCTGTTTTATCACATGACTGTATATCCACTAATAAACAACCCAGGAAATCCTCTTCTCCACACCTCTTATTTGTATCTGTGAATGATAATTTTAGTGAACAAATCATGAGGGGCAAAGCAAGAAAGGCTTCTGAAAAGCAAGATTTTGGCTTTCAACCCTTCCTTGTGATTTATTCTAGAAGGTATTGTTTGGGAAAGCAACATCTACCTCAGTTAAAATGAAATCCATGCAGAAAAGGCCAACACTCACTCAGAAAAATGGGAGCACAAGCGCTCTTAAAAACATCACTGAGTCATCAATTTAAATGGTCAAGGAATTATCCTTCTCTGTATTCTACTTTTGAGGAAAAGATGAACAACATATTGATTTAGAGATTTTTAGCTGGTCTCTTTTAATTATGATACTGTAAAATATCTTAGGTAATTCAGTGACTGTGCCAATATTAGCTCTGCCTATGTAAAGGAAGCTGAAAATGTTGAATAATTTGTTCCTAGAAACTCTGGCTTCTTTCTTCATTTTTCCTTCTTTTATTTTCTTTTCTGCTTTATTTTTTTCTCTTCATTTCTCTATGCCAGTATTGTTCCCTTTGTCTACCTGCTAATATATCTATTCCTCTGCCTCTGATGTCCACATACCATACATTAATGATGCATTTTTCATCTGTATTTAGCATAGCCATTCTTCATTAAATGCTTTCTTTTAGTGGAAAGTAGAATGTAGTCCCACTGAATGGCTGTTCACTAAGCACACTGATTGGTCAATCTCCCTGTATATTGGATACCTAAAGACTGTTATAGTGTAACTTTCAGAGATTTTAGGTAAGAAGCCTATTAAAAGCTTCTTGTATATGTGAATTTGATTTGAGATTAAATAAATGCAACAAATTTAATATGTAATTACAATTTATTTTAAAAACAGGAACCATTTAATATGTAATCTTTTAATAGTTATGACTTATTCATAAGAATAGCATCATATTGGCTTAATGAACACAAAAATCATAAAATATTTCAACAGTTTCAAGAAGTTAAAATGCTGTACTTGCATGGAGAAATAATTATAGACTATTCATAGCATTGAATCTGCTTTATTTTCTCCTACACAATTATGAACCTAAGCTTTCCAAGTGCAGAAAATGTTTCTTTGGCATCCAAATCTCAAGCATTCTGTTAGTATTCATTCATTGTTTACCACATAGGTACTGTTTTCCATTCAAGAACCATCACTGACAGATATAGTCTCAAAATTTTTAGAAATAACTTCTAGTTAGCCTTGTCAATGCCCAATACATTGGAGCCTAATCTCATTTAATGTATTATACATTAGCTGCACTGTTTTCATTAACACCAGCAGAATCCTTGCAACTAAGCCAGAGTGTTTGGTGAGGGAAGTTAGGCTCTACACTTATGAACTGAATCTATTATAAATCTAACAAAAACACCTAAACAAAAAGACATGTTCATATATACTATGTCTTATGGCAATTAAAAAAGATATAATTACTAAGCAAACATTACCATCTTATTTTAAACTACACACAAAATATGATGACATGGAGTAATACTTTATGCAATACATAATATTCCTTAAAGTTTTTTTTTTACTTCCCTAAAGAAACCATTTAAAGAATAGCAGTCTCTATAAATTTAATAACTAGTTCATGATTGCCCAGTAGTAAAGGAGGAAAAGAGAACATAGATTTAGAACGTGTTATCCTCCTTCATATCCTTGTTCTAGGTCTCTTTGGAATCTGGTACCTTGTCCAGGAAATTAGTTAAAGCAACCTCGAGAGTTCATTTTACCACAGAATGTCTAAGAGTAAAAGTAAAAGAAAGAACAAAGGAATTAAGTCATGATATAATGTGCAAAACAATCCCACACCAGTTAGGATTTAAAGGGGTATTTATTTTGGGGGGGTAAAACTTACAAAACACCAATCATCAGGAAAGGATCCTAGTTGCTCGAGCAGGAGCTGGAACCAAGTGCCGGAACCAAGAGAGCGAGGCTTGCTGCTCTTTTTTAAAGATAAATAGACCATGCCCCAGTGGGCTGGTATTTCAGCAGCTATTGGCTGAAGGAGCAGAAGGTGCTCCCGCAGCACTGATATGAATGTGGGAAAATGAGAACAATTCTCTATCAGTCCATCCTGCAAACTGACACAGCTACTATGGGAAATCAGTATGAAGCTTCCTGGAAAAGCTGTTACTAGATCTATCATATGACACAGCCACATGACTCCAAGTCATATTCCCATAGGACTGCACATCCTACTCTAGAGATACTTGTTCCATCATGTTCACTGCTGCTTCATTTACTATGGCAAGAAAAAAACAGCATAAATACTTATCAACAAATTAATAGATAATTAAAATATAATATAAAATTACAAAATAAGGTATATAAATATACATATATTATGTATGATGTATAATATAATAATACATAGCTATATTTGAAACTATGAACATGTATGTTTAAATTGGCATATAGATTGTGTATCTTCATTTTCTCTGTCTCTTTTTTTCTTTTTCTGACTTTGTAATCAAGAATAAATCTTCTTTGTTTGCTGCTATTCCTTTTTATAACAGAAAAGAGATTCTTTTCTCATACAGTACATCCAAAGCAGAGTTTCCCCTCCCTCCAGTCTCCCTAGGTTCCCCAATCCTCCATTATGCACCAGATCTACTCCTTCCATTTCCTTTTCAGAAGACATAGTCCTCCAAGAAAGGACAGCAAAACAGGGCAATACAAAACACAATAAGAGAAGGCAGAAGCCCTCACACTGAAACTGAACAAGGAAACCCAATAAGATATAGGATCAAAAGAGTCTCAAGAAAGAGTGAGAAATTCACTTGCCCGCTACTACTAATAGTCTGAGAAAAAGCACCAAGGTATCATCAGTAACATATACACAGAGGACCTGGTGCAGACTCATGCAGGTTGCGTGTCTGTAGCTTTAGGCTATGGTAGCCCATATTAGCCCCAATTAGTTGACTCAGTGGGCCATGTTCTCCTTGTGTCTTCCATACTCTGACTTTTACAGTCTTTCCTCCCCATTTCTGATTGGTTTTCCTATCTCCAGGGGTAGGACCCAATGGAAACCTCCAATTTAAACACCCTCTCTACATAAAGTGTGGGTATGGGTCTCTGCAATTGTTTTTATCACTGTTGCAAGTGTTTAAATTGTCATATCAACAGAAATCAGTAAATTCGTGTGCAACCATGGATGTGGAGACTTGAAAAAAATGAGCATAGAATACAGGTGTGGTGAAGATGAAAAGAGGGTATATAATGGAAAGAGAAGAACAGGAGATAAGAAGTCATGGTAGAAAACTGAATAAGGGAATAGATAACTCACATACATACACAGTATTTACAAAGAAAACAAATACTTGAACTCTTTTGAAAGACATTATTATTTTCATTTTCAAGTGAAAAAAGTAGTATTCTATACTATGTCTTAAAATAATAAACTATGGCTAGTGGGATGGGTTAGCAGTTAACATCACTAACCCCTAAACCCAATGATTTGAGTAACACAATACAATTCATACATGGTCTTAATATGTATATGGTATAGATAAAATATAAAAAAAATATTTTTTCACTAACTATTTTTGGAGATATTAATTACCTCTTACTAATGTAAGCAATTACAGGTGAGGTAACCTGGTTAATTTGGTTTTATCAAACTGAACTTTAAGACTACACAAAGACTGAAGAATCAGTGACTTCTTATTCAATACCATTGTTGTGGAAATGGATAGTGATTCCAGGCTGTAGAATGTGTCTAATCCATCAGCAGTTAATGGGAATCTATTACTTCCTTACTCACTTAGCAGAGTAAATGCCTAGAGACACTTTGTTGTTGTTTTTTTCTATGTGTTGATTCTTTTGAAAAATAATTTGTGTTTTGAAAGAAAAGCAACAAGAGGAATATGTTTGTTAGCTACTATATTAAAATGTATTATAAATAAACTCCATACACACCCTTTACATTCTTCAGTTCATTTTCTTTTTAATTAATGCACTTTTCCTGGCAACACTTATTTGAAATATATCAAATTACAATCATATTCACGAGAATCCCTGTTTATTTTATTTTCCATAACATTTGGAACTCTAAGTCCAAGTAGCAGGTTAATAGCTGGCTTTCAGCATTAAAAGAAAAGCTTTGCAAACAATTAGTAAATCTACAATTAAATTTAGAGAACTGAACGTGCTTATCGCTGAACTACATGGATATTATAGCTTATTTCTGTTGGGGTCATTTCATTTAGCCTGCTAACAATTAAAATTCATCAACACATGCTGTTATAACCATTAATCGTCTTTTATGTAACTTTATTTGTTTGATCATATTAAAAAAATTACTTTACAACAAATTAAAAAGAAACAAAGTTCTTGAAGTACACAATTACAAATCTAGCTTGCATAAATAATTCTTTACATTAGGGAGATGAAATAATCCTAGAATTTCACTACTTGGGAGACTGTGGCAGCACAGTGAGGTGAAAGTCAGGATCGGCTACATGGAGAATTGGGTTAGGTTACAGAGACATTATTTAAAACAAACAACATATACATATTTAATTATTTATGAAAAGTTGCGAAAAGTGAAGCTGCTTGGTCCATGACAACCTATTTACCTGTAAAACTCAAGTTTTTATGTAGCCCCATAAATTAGATGTTCAAAGGAAACAAAAGATATTGAAAAAGTCAAGTGATATGTTGGCAGGCAATATGCCTGACGATACAATTCCTTTCGTGATGGACGGGAACTGCTTGAACTTGGACTAAAAACGAATATCTGGGTATAGTAAAAGCATGACTGACTATAATTCTAGAACTTGGGAGGCTGAGACAGGCTGAATTCAAAAACAGCATATGATATTTAGTATCTTTTAGATCAATCTGGACTACAAAACAAATTCCAAAACAGCCTGGATTTCACAGTGAGACATCATCTCAAACAAACATCAACATCCTACTATGTGTCCCACTCTTAATTAAGTCACATATATTTTTCACAACATTTAAATACACATGTGGAGTCTGAACTGACATACCAAGAATTACAATATATTCTGTTAAGCTCTGCTGTTCAAATGTTCATCTACTTCACAAGGTCACTTTTATGACCAGCTCATACTACCGAAGAAAAAAGTTAAAGATGAGCTATGTTTTTACATCAAAATACATGATGTCACAACCACATCTTGAGCTAGGTATACACCCTTAAAAGAGTATACTTAAGTTTCAGTAATTTATTTTTATAATTTAAGCTTAATATTCTGCAACTATTCAGTACTGTTTGCTAAATCAAATGAAAACAAAATAATGATGACCTAATCATGTTCTGCATTGATCAAGTCAAATTGTAAATCAAATTCCATAAATTAGGGAAGGTTTTCCACAATGTCCTTACTAGTTATATTTATATAGCAAAAACCAAGCATACGAAGTAATTCAAAGACAAATTCCTGACTGAGTTTTCATATGGAAGGAAAGAAGAAATTGGAGTCTGTTCAGTTACCAAAGGTAAATATAAGAAAAATTTTAAGATCCCAGAAATAAAGCTCCAAATTTCAAAAAAGTACTCAGACTCAGTGTTACCAATAATACTCAGTACGACTGCTTTAATTCTTCCTAAAAGGTTGAGGTTTATAAACCAAGGTCTATCCCATAGTTTTTCATCTCTAAGAAAACTATGTGAGGTATCAGACTCATCAAATGTTTATTACTGAAGTAAGATGTGATACGCTAAACCTATCTAAACCAGAAAAAGTACAAAAAAAGGGGAAAAAAGAAGGAAGGGAGGGGAAAGAAAGAAAGAAAGAAAGAAAGAAAGAAAGAAAGAAAGAAAGAAAGAAAGAAAGAAAGAAAGAAAGAAAGAAAGGAGGAAAGGAAGGAAGGAAGGAAGGAAGGAAGGAAGGAAGGAAGGAAGGAAGGAAGGAAGGAAGGAAGGAAGGAAAGAAGGAAGGCAGGCAGGCAGGCAGGCTACTTCAGGCTTAAATGGAATAATACACACTGCATTTCTGTAGATAGCCACTTCATAAGGAAATCTAATCTTTCTTCTACACCTTGGGATTAATTAATGCCTCTTAACTTTTCCTATTTCATTTTCCATGGTATCTTAAAATGCAAATCAAATAGGGTTTTGTGCCTTGTTTATTTTTTCCATAACCATGTGATTCAACTTCTTGCCAAGGGCACTTTCTTTGTGACAATCTGAATTACTGATCACTCAGAAAAAAAAAAAAGACTATAAACAGGACTGGGGGCCAAAATCTGCCATCTGATATGCATTGAAGCTTAGCCCTGTGAAGCACGGTAAAAGAAGTTAAACTCTCTATAGACTGAGAGCAGTGTTTTTCCATGATCTGCCAGCACTTCATCATCCACACAAAGGGTTCTTTCAACTATTTATCATAGGAATTTTGATAATTTCTCCCTGAAAGAATCTTTCCACTGGATTTTATCCTGAACACTATTCAAATGATCATGATTGTGTTAATCAAATATAAACATTGAAACTGGGTTGTTGAGAAACAGATGACAAAATATTTTAAAATTATATATATGTATATATAAATATATATATATATATAATTTATAACATAATTCTGCATTTACACTTAAATATGTGTTCTAATTTTCTCTTCTCCTTAACCTCTTTATTTCAAATAATAAAAGAAAAATTACCTTTCCTTCTGCCTACTTTATTACTTAACATTACCTTCTTTTTTTCTGCTTCTTTTTATATGTATAGACTACTTAACATTGGGCCTAACAATTCCTGACTATTTTCTCTTTGTCACACAGTCTAATTGATGTAGATTTTCATTCTTCTGTATTTTTCCTATGATCCATCATAAATGTATGGCTCACAGAATGTTTTAGAGTACTAGTTTATGTTCTACCTAGCATAAATAGTATGAAATTGAATAACTTATGCTTAAATTCAGAAACTAGGCAAAGATATTCTACTAATCAGTTTTCTTACTTCTGGAACAAAATCATTGATAAAATTCCAATTTAATTGAAGGTTTTTTTCTACTCTATATAATCTGATTAGAGTTTCCCCTCCACCTATTTTCCTTTGCTCATCAGGATCTACATTTCTTCTGTCTCTCCTTAGAAAACAAACAGGCATTAAAGAATAATAACAAAAAAAAAGAAAGAAAGGAAAGGAAAAACAAAATAGTACAAAATAAACAAGTAAGAAAGGAGCCAAAAAAGAAAGTATGAAAATATATGTAGATGCAGAGACATACACATTCCCACACATAGGAATAATTTATACACCCCAAACCAGAGTTCAAATAAATGTGCAAAAAATTGTAATGTGCACAAATATATGCACATGTGTAAGTGCACACACACACACACACACCCTGAAGTAACATTGTGAAACAAAGAATCTCCAGACATGACTTTGAGTTTATTTTGTGCCATCCACCTACTTCTGGAAAACAGGCCTACACTTAAAAGTAGTTTGTTTTCCCAGTGAAACTTACTCAGAAGAAATTAATTTTTCATTTGCAAGTCAACTGGAGATTGCTTCTGGGTTTAGGAGGGGTATGTGTTCACTTCTCCTTTCAACTCTAGGACCCTGATTTGGGCAAATCTGTGCTGTGGCTTTGAAGAATTATTATCCTACCTTAACTTCTAATGGTATCTTGATCATGACCTACAGAATCATATGCCAGTTAATTTTCTATTTCTGTGCAAAAATATCTGAAATATATGAATGGAAGAAATTTTAATTTTGTCTAAAATTCTAGAAGTCTGTTCCACTGTTATTTGGCTTTATAATGATGGCCCTACAGCCAAACAGAATATCATGGAAGCAGAAATTTTTGCGATAATATATTTGCCCACTTGATGGAAGCCAGAAGTAGAGATAGAAGGAAATATGGAGAGAAAAAAAAAGTTATAGAAGAAGACAAAATATATCCTTCTAGGATTGTAGGAGCCATAGGGGTGGAGGACATAAGAAAACAGTCCTCAGAATCAATGAAGCAGAGGTAAGTCCTCTATATATGTCTTTTGGTTGTGTTGCTGGGTGTTCTTGTAGGACTTCCAACAGTGGGAGTGGGGCATCTCTGACTCTTTTGTCTATTCTTGAAACTCTTTTTCTCCTATTTGGTTGCCTTGTGCAGCAGCCTTTATATGAAGGTATGTGCTTAGTATTATTGTAACTTGTTAGGTCATGTTCTGTGGATATCCCAGGGAGGTCTGGTCTTCTTTTTTCTTTTAAGGAAAACAGAGGATGATAAGAAGGAGTGGATCTCAGTGAGAGGGAAAGTGAGAGGGATCTCAGTGAGAGGGGACTAGAAGCAGCAGAGGAAGGGGAAACTGATGGAAATATAATACTTGAGAAAAGAATAAAATAAAAAAAAAATCCTTCCATAGCTTGCTTCTGGAAACTTGTTTTCCAATAGATCATGCTTTCTAATAGATATCAAGTATTGAATCCATAGATGATTTTTTTTATTTGTGAGGTCTGATCCCTCAGAAACAGGTGATGACCAATTTATCTATTTCTGAGAATGTGGGACCATGACTAATAGACAGGAACTTTTAAAAGACATTTAAGGTACAGCCCATTCAACACCATATGTGCAGCTTGTCTGATGAGCATGCTGTTAATTGACTGGCTACTCATAAAGCTTTATTTTGCAGTGACATTTTAAATTAAAGGTGTATAGTTTTATTGAATACTAAAGTGATTTGGGTATAAATTAATAATTCACTGTATATTAATGCAGCTAGAAAAGATGATTTTTAGAGTTTCGACATGAAAACTGCGAGGTGATTAATATGCTAATAACTAAGGCTTGATCATTGCATAAAGTGTTCAAATACATAAATTCTAATGTACTTCACAATTTGTACCAATACTATTTCAATTAAAAAATATTTATTTTGTATGTTAATTATATTATCCTAAATCACAATTATTAAGATTGTGAATCTCATAATTGTATAATTACAATTAATACTATGTTTTAGCAATATTTTTACGTTAAATAACTGAATAAGTAGAAAGAAATATCTACACTATATATAAACACACACTTATATTTCTTTTATTTTCAGTAAAAGACATTCATTAATTAAGGACACTATCATCTATTTTCTGTTTTATGAAGTTAAAATTAACAATAAATGCTAGCCACTTCATGCATTCAGCTCCCATTAAAATTTAGAACAATTTTGTCATTATTTTTATTAAAGTCTTCTAACTTCACATTTCCATAAAATTAGAACCCATGCATGTCAGTATGGTATGAAGAACAATTTTTTAATGTGGACAAATAGTTGTTCTTCATTTCCATTTGGAGGCAAATCTGCCTTGACTTAACAAAGTCAGAAAAAGAAATGACTGTTCACAGGTCATTTCATATACAGTGTTTCTTTACATTCATGATATCCCCCTGACTTTTTAACTTCTTCCCTGACATTGTTGTATAATATCTAATATTCATGCAAGATTTAAGATAAACATTTATTAATCTGTAAAGCTATCTTCCCCTGCTACCTTGAGCATACAAAAGAGACCTACGTGTCAAAAAGATATGGTTTTAGGCATCACACTATTTGGGAGAGGTAGAAAAGTACTTGAAGTATGTGGCCTAGTGTTCCTACTTGAGTACTAGGAAGGTAAACCACTAAAACACATAGTGGGATCCATCCGAATCTTCTTTCTCTTCTGATCCTAAGTGTGACATGAATGGAGTTGCTTTACCTTGTGCCCCTACTGCAACTTGCAACCAGAATTCGAAAGTAATGAGTCAATCAATGATTGGGCATCAAGATTAATTTTTCTCTTTATAAGCTAATTGTAGGTGTTTGTTACAATGATGAGATGCTTACACTAATGAGAAACACTAATGAGAAATGCAGCTGTAGCATGTTCTACTTACAGAATGCCAAGGGGGCCGTTTCTAACTGTAAGTAGCTAATTGAAGGATGAGTTGAAAAGTTTTGTTCATTTATTAATCACTTAGATAGACAGAAGTTGGAAATTTATTTAAATAAAGATGCTTCATCTAATTATTCATCAGCCCTATTAATAAGACAGGATATTCCACATCATAGACATTTGCTAAATTTTATGTTAAGACAGGAATATAGTATTTGTTTGCTGAAATTAACCATTATCTGTGCATTCTATGAATTAAAGTGATCATAAATGAAGAAGTAACTCAAGTACAGGACTGGGTACATTTCAAAATAGATTATTCTACATTTCAAACTTCTGAGTGTAAAGAACATTCTGTTGTCCTTGGGTAGGATATTCCTACTGCATATGCATGTACTTTAACATCTGTGCAATTTTATTTTTTGAATGTTTGACAGAGAAATTATTCAACAGGTCCTGGAGCTGTCAAAGCCTGCCATTTGAGATGCTTCGCCAGGCAGCACCGACCATGTTGCACCTGAGTCTGGAGAACTTCAGCTGGAAACTGATGCCTTGACTGTTTCAAGGCATGCACAGGACACTTACACTTTTCAATATCAGGTCATCTATTTTTTTTTTTCAAAACTGGTCTCTGTGACAGCAGTTTGATTGATGCTGTTTACTTTCTTCACAGCAGGGTTTTAAGGACTGTCTTATCCATGCTATCTTACTCATCTTTGGTGCCTTACTTGTTTTTTATCCCAAGTGTCAATTGCTTCTTATTTAATAATAACATTCTTTTAAGGACCATCGGCTTAACATAATATTTTTTTTTAGTAATGTGGAGATAGCTTTAGATATAAGACAGAATAATTGACATTATTTTAAAACAGTCCAAAGCTACCTCTGGGAAATATCCTTCACATTTTTGCTTAAGAACATTGCTTTGTATAAGGTATCTCATATGTAATTTTTAAAAAATATCACTGTAAATTCGCTGCACTGTTTAATATAACTAGCAAGGAAAAAGTAGTTATTTCCTGATTTTCCAAACTCATTGTCCCCAAGAGAGCTTACTTGTCTTTGTTGGGGATGCCTTATTCTGCTCCAGACCATAAAAACAACAACAAACCCCCTCAAGATCACCTTCTTATGTCTACACATTCATCAAACCCTACATAATTCGTTGTATTTACTCATTCAGACAATGCCTATTAATCCCTAACCACAGTCTGCGGACGTTGATATATGGTGAGATGGAAGGATAAACTGTTCTGCATAATCCCAGGAATTATAGATCTAATGGACTAGTTAGAGAGCCAACAATTAATCAATTAATCTCAGCAACAGCTGCAGTAATGCTACAGTAATAGAACAATGAGGTCTCTGGTATTCCTGGTGTATAGAATAAAGTTTGCTTAAGATGTATGACATTTTAGTTACTTTGGAAAAAGTTAACCTAAACTGAATCATTTAATAATGTACACTCACCTTGCACCTCATTATTTTTAATAACTTTTAAAAAAGTGAACAGAACATGAGCTCCCAAGGTCCCAATGAGAAGCAGATGGAGGGAGAACACAAGCAAGGATGTCAGGACCACGGGGGGTGCACCCACCCACTGAGACAGTGGGGCTGATCTATTGGGAGCTCACCAAAGCCAGCTGGACTGTGACTGAAACAGCATGGGATAAAACCGGACTCTCTGATCATGGCGAACAATGAGGACTGATGAGAAGCCAAGGTCAATGGCAAGGGGTTTTGATCCTACTTCATGTTCTGGCTTGGTGGGAGCCTAGCCAGTTTGGATGATCACCTTCCTAGACATGGACGGAGGGGGGAGGACCTTGGACTTTCCACAGGGCAGGGAACCATGACTGCTCTTTGGATAGGAGAGGGAGGGGGAGAGGAGTGGGGGGAGGGGGAGAAGAGAGGGGGAGGGGGAGGGAAATGGGAGGCTGGGAGGAGGCGAAAACTTTTTTTTTCTTATTCTCAATAAAATAAAAAAAAATGAAAAAAAAAAAATAAAAAAGTGAACAGAACTAGAAAAAGCAAATAACAGGCTTGGAATGTTAAAGCACACACACACACACACACACACACACACACATCACATTTGTAAAGGCTCTGATGTAAGAGAAGTGACAAGCTTAGGACAATTAATTGCTCCCATTCAGTCAACAAGACAAAACCATCTACATGAAAATTGTATAGTACTTTCTGGTAATATAGGGACTAGACCATAGAAAGGTGGCTTTTGAATTGATCCATCTCAAATCATATCAATTCTGTGATCTAAGCATGCAGTAATTTTGGCAACAGACACTTACCATTCACTTCTGAGGGTCTGACAGGCAACTAAGGACAACATCAATATTCTATATTACTGGGTATACTTAGACCTAAAATATAACATTCACACAAATAGTGGCCTTAGAACAAGGTGTGTGCCTTTAAAAAAAAAATTGCACTACATTGAAGTTATCCTGTCCTTTTTGAACACGACTTTCTTTTATTTTTTTATTTTTATTTTATTTATTGAAAAAATTTCCTCCTCCTCCTAGCCTCCCATTTCCCTCCCCCACATCCCCTCCCTCTCTAATCCAAAGAGCAGTCAGGGTTCCCTGCCCTGTGGGAAGTCCAAGGTCTTCCCCCCTCTATCCAGGTCTAGGAAGTGAGCATCCAAACTGGCTAGGCTCCCACCAAGCCAGAACATGAAGTAGGATCAAAACCCCTTGCCATTGACCTTGGCTTCTCATCAGTTCTCATTGTCCGCCATGTTCAGAGAGTCCAGTTTTATCCCATACTTTTTCAATCCCAGTCCAGCTGGCCTTGGTGAGCTCCCAATAGATCAGCCCCACTGTCTCAGTGGGTGGGTGCACCCCTCACGGTCCTGACTTCCTTGCTCATGTTCTCCCTCCTTCTGCTCCTCATTTGGACCTTGGGAGCTCAGTCCAGTGCTCCAGTGTGTGTCTCTGTCTCTATCTCCATCCATCGCCAGATGAAGGTTCTATGGTGATATGCAAGATATTCATCAGTATGGCTATAGGATAGGGCCATTTCAGATTCCTTTTCCTCAGCTGCCCAAGGAACTAACTGGGAACATCTCCCTGGACACCTGCAAGCCCCTCTAGGGTCAAGTCTCTTGCCAATCCTAAAATGGCTCCTTTAATTAGGATATATACTTCCCTGCTCCCATATCCACCCTTCCTTTGTCCCAAACAATCCATTCCCCCAAGTTCCCCCCATCCTCCTTTTCTCACTTTTTTCTCTCCATCTCCCCTTACTCCCATCCCATCCCACTCCCAAGTTCCCAATTTTTGCCTGGCAATCTTGTCCATTTCCAATATCCAGGAGAATAACTATATGTTTTTCTTTGGGTTCACCTTCTTATTTAGCTTCTCTACTATCACAAATTATAGTCTCAATGTCTTTTATTTATTGCTAGAAACCAATTATGAGTGAGTACATCCCATGTTCATCTTTTTGGGTCTGGGATACCTCACTCAGGATAGTGTTTTTTTATTTCCATCCATTTGCATGCAAAATTCAAGATGTCATTGTTTTTTACTGCAGAGTAGTACACTAATATGTACACTTTATTCATCCACTCTTCCATTGAAGGGCATCTAGGTTTTTTCCAGGTTCTGGCTATTATAAACAATGCTGCTATAAACATAATTGAACATATGCCTTTGTAATATGATCGGGCATCTCTTGGGAATATTCCCAAGAGTGGTAGTAACTCTAACCAAGGAAGTGAAAGATCTATTTGACAAGAACATTAAGTCTTTGAAGAAAGAAATTGAAGAGGATACCAGAAAATGGAAGGATCTCTTTTGCTCTTGGATTGGGAGGACCAACAAACTAAAAATGGCAATTTTACCAAAGGCAATTTATAGATTCAATGCAATCCCCATCAAGGTCCCATCAAAATTTTTCACAGATCTTGAGAGGACATTAATCAACTTTATATGGAAAAACAAAAAACCCAGGATAGCCAAAACAATCTTATACAATAAAGGAACTTCTGGAGGCATTACCATTCCTGACTTCAAACTCTATTACAGAGCTACAGTATTGAAAACAACTTGGTTCTGGCATAGAAACAGAGAAGTCGACCAATGGAATCGCATAGAAGACCCATATGTTAACCCACAAACATATGATCACCTGATTTTTGATAAAAGAGCTAAAAATATACAATGGAAAAAAGAAAGCATCTTCAACAAATGGTGATGGCACAACTGGATGTCAATCTGTAGAAGAATGAAAATAGATCCATATCTATCACCATGCACAAAGCTCAAGTCCAAATGGATTAAAGACCTCAATATCAGGCTGAACACACTGAACCTGATTTTTTTTTTATTTAATAGACAAATTTAAAAGAACCTTGGCATAGATTTTCTCATTTTCAAAATTAAGTGACAAAATTTAAAAGTTTTCTCAGTTTGTACTAAGCTATATTAATTGTGAACTTTTTAAAATAAGAATTTCTTTTAAACATAGACAGCATTCCTATATATTGTCTTTGACTTGGATGAGTTTCTGTTAATAACAAAAGCATTCACTCCAATAGAGAGGAAGAGGGTAGAAGGGGAGGGGAGAGGAAGGGAGAGGAGCAGAGAAAAATGTGGAGCTCAATAAAATCAATAAAAAATAAAAAGGTTAATGTTAAGATGAAGCTTACTAATCATCAAAATTCTTCCAAGTGACCAAGAAATGTATAATTCCCCACCAGAGGCTCATTTTCACTCTCCATGGGGTAGGGCAATTACTCATGAAGAGTGTCCAGGGGAATGGTTATATTTCATGCTCTCTCTTTCCCTTTTTGTATAATAGTTGTTCAAAAGACTATGTGAGCCTTCACTTTCTGTTATTTACTCATTAATTCTTTCCTGTTTGCTTACTGGATATTAATTTATTAGGCACATGTAGGAGATCCAGAACAAACTACGACAGAGATTCTATTAACTGACTCTGGACAGTTGCACAAAGAATAGTTTCCCCCGACTTTCTTTTTTTTTCTAGTTATTGAGATCCAAAAATTTGTAATAGTGCCTACTTCATTATCTTAAGCAATACACACATAACTCTAAGCCAAACATTCTAGATAGTTCAGTTCATCGAAATAAATTGCTTTCTTCTCTTTTATTTTAAATATACTCTTTTCTCATATATTATATTCTAATTATTGTTTTATCTCCATCTATTTCTTCTAATTCCTCTCCACCTCCCCTACAATTCAGATCTCCATCCTTTTTGTTTCTCATTATAAAACATGCAGGATTCTAATGAATTATAATAAAAAATATAATTAATAATTCACAATATAATATGATAAAACAAAAACTAACACGTCTGAGTTGGACAAGGCAGACGAAACAGGAGAAAAAGAGTTGAAGAAAAGGTGCAAGAATAAGAATCCCACTCCTTTACATACTTAGCAATTTTATGAAAACATCAAACTGGAAGACATAATGTATGTACAGAGGACTTGGTGCAAAAATAGAAATGCCCACAGTATACCTGGAAATGTTCTGAGTGTGCACAGTACTTTCCCGTATCAATGATCCTAGAACATAGAACTGAAAGCTCAATATATGTACCAGCTCAACTCCTCCATATTCAATGAATTGTGTATCTTTTGTCTTTGGCAAAGAGGCATTCCTGTCAGTATGCGGTGAATAATAGCTATTCTTGCCAACAGCTTTAATTATTTGGAGAGTCGTGGTACACCTTGGCCAACAACTCAATTTGGTGTAACCAAATCCTAGAACTAGAGGCTTCATTTAATGTCTAGAGATGGCCAGTCAGTCCTCTGTCCTTGCCCCCCTCCCCATTTTTCATTTAGATTGACTCTTTATATGTATTTTTTAGGAGGCTTCACTTTATTTGGTTTTCATACTACCCCTTAAATGGCTCTTAATTTTGAATGTTTCTCATTGTATTCCCCCATCATCCTTAACCCTCCATACTTGATCTCCTCCTTTCAGTTTCCCTTCTGTCCCACAACCTATTCATAACTGTATATTATAATAATTTTTCTTAAGATTTTATGGGTATCCCCCAATACCTCACTCTATACAGATTGTACTTTTGTAATCATTGACTTAATAGTGAATATCCATATGTAAGTCAATAAATATGACATTTTTTAAAAGGAGACATTCAAGTTAGATTTAAATACACACACACACACATATTGAAAGGGACAGAATTAGATACTTGTTCTGCAGATTATTCGTGAGGACTGGAATATCAAGTTTAAAATAAAAGAACAAATATTATTAAAGAAACTAACCAACAAAGTCAACAGAATCTTTGTAATAACTCAAACTCAAACCCAGCACTGCCTGTGGTAATTTGAATAGGAATGGCCCCATACATTTAGGTGTTTGAATGTTTGGTCCAAAGAGAGTGACCTTGTTGGAGTTGGTGTAGCCATCTTGGAAGAAGTATGCAACTCTGGAGGTGGGCTTTGAGGTCTCATATGCTTATACTAAGCCTGGTATGTCTGTCTTCTTCTGCTACCTGCAAATAAAGATATAGAACTCTTACTTCCTTCTGCAACACCAAGTCTGCCATGTTTTTTCTACATGATGATAATACATTAAAGCTCTGAACCATAAATCAGACTCTATTGAATGTTTTCCTTTATAAGGATTTGCAAGGTCATGGTGTCTCTTCAAAGCAATAAAACTCCATCTAAGACAGTCCAAAGACAATGCAATGATTTGGAAAGCTGGAATAACTTCTATATCCTTAAAATAAATGTTGTATAATTTAGCCTTATTTATGTTCTTAAATTCATTTTCACCATGAAAGCAAGTTCATATGTGTGATGTAATGACCACACCAGAGCTTCTGAGAAAACGGTGCGAAACATAACATAAAGTTCAGCTTCCACACAAAGAACACAACTGTCCTTACAAAGATATGATAGAAGCCATGGATCTGAGAGAGCAAGATAGTAGAGATTAGTGGAAAGGGGAGAAAGTTATTACAATTTTATTTTAATTTCTAAACTCAGTCATTAAAAATGTGAGGTTTCATTAATATGGGTTAAGGTTTTTAGATATCTAAGAAAATTAGCATGAATGCTAGCAATAGTTTTCTAGATGCAAGGACTATAATATACTCTCAATGTACACTGACAATTGCTGCTATTTGTTCAAATACTTTGTTGCAATAGATAAGAATTAATTAATACCCATGGGTTGGAGCCCAGTTGACACTCTTTAATTATGAGGTGGTATTGCATAACTTATGATTATATTACTTAAAAATTGTGAGGGTATAAATCTTATGAGTGTGGCAGCTAGAGGTTCATTACAATGCTTAAAAAGTCTTCAGTATGCTCAGCCAAGGGCAAAAATTAAATAGGAATTTTAAGTATATATTTCCATAAAGCCTTCAGGTTAATATCAAAGGTGCAGTAAAGAATGTGTGGAACTTTCCAACACTCCCTAATAAGAGTTGGTCTTGACTGCCAGATAGTGGTAGAGAATGGAGGGAGGTCTGAAAATTATTTTCTACAAATTGGTTTGGAGTTGAGTTGCCCTAACCCTAACCCACATTAATAAGCCTCACATTTGGACTTTATACTTTTCATGAGAAGTTATAGCTCTCTGGATATGTGTGTACTTTTATGCAAAATGCCTAATAATACAAACTTTAATGGATGTGTATTAAGAAAGCTGTGGTGAACATAAAGAGTGATCTGATTAAAACTTTATTTTCAAAAGAAACTAAAGGCTGGTTTGATTAAAATTTCACAAAGGAGTACATACATACATAAATACATACATATGTGTGTATATATACACATATATACACATATATGTGCACACACACAAACACACATTAAGATGTGTATATTTTTTTCCTGAATTTCTCTCTCTTAATATCAAATCTGTTAATTCCCTCACATGCCTTTTGCACATTTCTCTTCAAGTTCATGTGTAATAAAATTCCAATCCAATGGTTTGGAATACAGAGACAGGGTTTCATGGGTAGAAGCTGCCTTCAAGACAATGTTTTCCTTCTTTCCACCAGGAACACCATTTCCACTGTTACATGCAAAGCGAAAAAAGAAATCAACTGTCTTCTAATTCATGGACACCAACTTATCTGTTAGTAGCCTATCAGATACATTAGTAATTATGGTCAAGTAAGGCATACATTTCAGGGCCTCATTCTCCAAGAGGTTCCCTAATATAACCTATATAAGATTGTAGAGAGGAGCTGTGGGCCATTTCCCACAGCCCAGCTCCCACATAGCTAGCTTTACCTAAAATAATTACATGGAAACTGTATTTTTTAAACACTGCTTGGCCCATTAGCTCTAGCCTCTTACTGGCTAATTTTTACATCTTGATTAACTCATTTCTAATAATCTGTGTAGCACCATTAAGTGGTGGCTTATTGGAAAGGACCTTAACCTGCGTCCATCTTAGAGAGGAGAGCTATAGCGTCCGTCTCACTTCCTTTCTTCCCAGCATTCTGTTCTGTCTACTCCATCCACCTATGTTCTGACCTATCAGGCCAAGCAGTATCTTTATTAATTAACCAATGAAAGCAACAGTTAGACAGATGATCCTCCTCCATCATAAGATATTTGTAGGTGGAAATAATAAGGACTAATATCAACTAATGCTCTTATTAGTGATGTGTGTGCCCCAAACCTTGGCTTCACCTATTCAAATGGGTAGCAGTCAAAAACTTTTCATAAATGATATAGCCATAGACTATCGGTATCTCATTACATGTATATATTTTTGAATTCTCAAAAGGGTCTTGTGTGTATGGAGAAATGTGGCGAACTCCCTGACCAGCAGGAAAGAACAGCCACCAGATGAGGATTCTTCCCAAATCACGCTTTATTGGAGCCTCTTGGTTATAGGGAGAGCAGAAAGCAAGGGGCCCCGAGCTCTGATTTGCAGCTGCTTATATAGGGAGTCTGCCTAGCAACCTTGATACTTTGATACTTTAACTGCTTTTCTGGAGACCCACTGGCCGGAAAGAAAGCAGGGGAACATCCCTGTCAATTACAGACCACAAGGAAGTTCCCCTGCTGGTCAGGGGGAGTTTGGGCAGCTAGATCACAACAACTCATCCTGTTTTCTGGTGGAAGAACTGCAACCTTTATTATGGTATCAAGCAAGGCTGGGGCCAAATGCCATCTTGTAATGGCAGCCACTCAAATCGGCTCTCAGCAGAGAAAGAACCTCAAACCCTTCCTTGTTCAGCTGCTCATAATGGGAGCACACATTACAGCTTTAGAATGCAGACACCTTCATACTTCATCTTGTGAAGTAGGAAAAACAGCAAAAAGCACAAATCCATTAACTCTATTTGTTAATCTGATCTCACGTTTGCAGTCAGAATTACTACATCTTTAACTCACTCATAAATTACACATTAGTTAAAAGTATTTTAAAACTTTTATAATGTGTATAATGTTGTCTCTTCTCTGTGTATTCTGAGATTCTTTGCACCCTAGCTGAAAGCCTGGGGGCCTTTGGCTTTCTTTGATTTCCCATTACTGCTGCTGTAGTTCAGAATATGTAACATGCAAACGTTCTCCCATTGACTGAGCTAACATAGCTGGGAATGATCTGAAAAATGTTGCAACAGAATCCAAAAAGGAAGACTAAGAGAGATGGAAAGGGAGAGATGTGTGTAACCAGTGACATTATTTTATAATAGAATACAACAACCATTTATAGTGCAGGTATCCTTAGGAACTGCACACTAAAATCAATATGCCAACTGTGAAATACATTTCTGCTGGAGGCCTTTTATTTTTTAAAGGAAAAAGATCTTAACAGATTTAACAGGGCAAAAAAGGAAAGAAAAGAAAATGTCTTGAGTGAATTTACCTGCAGGTACTGAATGCTCCTAAGGAATAGAATTTGATGGAATCACCGCTGCTCCTGATGTGGTTTAGGCACAACAGGAAACATGGTACAGCAGGGTGAACTGTGAGGGCAGTAGTCTCTGCAGGAAAACAGAGAAGATCACATACTATAGGTAGAAGCAGAAGCTCCCTTCCAGATTGTGGACACACTGTTCTGATGAATGTGAGACAGCAGAAAAGACACGGGGTTGATGGCAGAGTCCGTTCAGGCTAGAGAACCAGACTCAGTGTTTCAGAGTGGATGACCGGAGGACCTCCGTAATTGTCCACATATTGTGTTACAGTGAATAGACTCTGAGATCATGATAATGATAATGACTGGCAATTTTGGTCTCAAGGAACAGTTCCAGGAATCTTCCAAGCCAATAAAGCAGCTTATATTTAATATATTCAATTAATTCTTTTTTTTCATGAATGTCGATATTCTTCTGTCTCTGTAGCTTGGGAAGGAGAGGTGCAGTGCTTTTTAAAATAAGAGACTAAAATGAGTCTTCTGTTTTCACAGTGAGGAAACTCTGAATATACACTGCACGGAGATGTGAAGGCAATGGGGAAAACAAGTAAGTAGGATAAATGTTGCAAGAAACTTGGTGAACAAATACCTGCTAACACTGAACATGAAATAAAAAGGTAAACTTATTCATTTTACATGGATGAGAAGTACAAAGAGAGTCTCTGGGAGATATGTCCAGCAGGTAAAACAAATATATTATCGTTATTATTATTACTGATATTATTACATATTGACCATAGTTTCTCCTTCCTCCTCCCTTCCCCGTCTCTCCCTGATCACTGACCTTTAACCTGCCCCCTATTAATCCTCCTCCGTTTCTCTTCAGAAAATGGAAGATCTCTCAGGGATATTAACCAAATATGGCATAAAAAGCTGCAGTAAGACCCCTCTTATTAAACCTGTATAAGGCAACCCATTATGAGGAATTTGGTCACAAAAGCAGGCAACAGAATTAGAGATAGCCCCTGCTTCGCTGTAAGGAATCCCACAAGAACACCTATAGTTGTCATTTTCTTTGGGCCACCAATCAGTTTCTAAAAGAGACATGGAGACTTATTGTTAATTATGAATGTTCAGTCTCAGCTTAGGGTTGTCCCAAAAGCTTTTATAATTTAATTTAACTTGTTGCCATTTACCTGCATTTTTCTTCAAGGCTTTTTAACTTTTTTTTTCATTCTGTTTGTTCTACTTAGCTGCTTCCCTCGTGTCTGTCTGTCTGGCCCCTGGCATCTCTCTGGAATTCTGTATTCTTTTTTTTTTTTTTGAGCCTAAATTCCTCCTCCTTCTTACTCTCCCTGCCCAGAACTCCAGCCTCTTATACTGCCTTTCTTGCTATAGGCCATTAGGCTTTTTATTAGACTAATTAGGTGCATTAGGCAGGCCTCGTAAGAGAGCGTCACATCTTTACATAATTAAATAAATGCAATACATCTTTATATAGTTAAGCAAATATTTTGCACTATAAACAATGCAACACATCTTTGCAAACTAAGCAAATATTCTGCAACAAACACCAAGCCATAAAACTGTAGCATACACACAAAGGACCGAGGTCTGTCCCAAGCAGGTGCTCTGGTTGTCGGTTCAGTCTCTGGGGCTCTAGGAACCCAGGTTAGTTGATTTTGAAGGCTGTGTTCTTTTGGTGTTCTCGAGCCCTCTGGCTCCCACAGTCGTTCTTGTCCCACTTCTTCAGGATTCCTTGAACACTTCCTGTGTGTCCCTTCTTCTGTTTTCATCAGTTTCTGGATGAAGCCTCTCTGATGACAACTGGGGTAGGCATCAATCTATGAACATAACAATGTCATCGGCAATCGTTTCATTAACTCTTTCTTCCAGTTGTGTTTGGTTCCATCCTATTTCTCTTGGTTGTCCAACCTCAGGGTTTTGGCCCTCTAGGCAGTGTCAGGGCTGAGATCCCTCTTACGTTATGGGTCTCAAGTTGAACCAGTCATTCGCTGGACACTTTCACAGTCTCTGTGCCACCTTTACCCCAGGACATGTTGTAAGTAGGTAAACAAATAATTTTGATACTTTTTAATACCTAAAATTATTTCAGAAATATGATTATAGTCTCTCAAAGAATAATGACTATTGACACTTTTGTGAAGGAATCGTTCTATTTCTTTTAATTGATAAATTAATTTGTTAATATTCTAAATGTAAAACATTCTCAAAGATAACACTTTACTACAGCTATGTAGAGCAAAAGAGGTTGGGATAGAGAATGCAGATGTTTAATTAGGACTAAAAGGCAGGTAACTCACTTTTGGATCAGGAGACATGCACTCTAAGTTTCATCTGTCAACATGGTGTTCATTCTGTGAAATTAGTTTTATATTATAGGAATACCTTCATAGCTTTTAATTTTTTCCTAGTTGAGTGATAATCTTTATTAGTTTGATCTGAATTATCCAATTGATCCTAGTTTACTACCAGTTTGTTACTACAAGATTATATTAGTTTATCTTTTATGTACTACTTTTTAATTTTTTTATTTCTGTGATTTCAACTTTATTTTTTCCTTTTCTATTGATTTTATTGAGCTATGCATTTTTCTCAGCTCCCCTCCCCTTCAATCATCTCTCATAGTCCTCATGATCCCAGTTTACTCCGTAGATCTTGTGTTCTTCTGCTTCCATGTAGATTAGATCCATGTTGTCTCTATTAGGGTCCTCATTATTGAATAATTTCTCTGGGATTGTAATTTGTAGGCTGGTTTTCTTTGCATTGTGTCTAAAAGCCACTTATGAGTGAGTATATAAATCTACCTTTCTGGATCTGTGTTATGTCACTCAATATGATGTTTCCTAGATCCATCCATTTGCCTGCAAATTTCAAAATGTCATTATTTTTTTTTCTGCTGTGTAGTACTCCGTTGTGTAAATGTACCACATTTTCCTTATCCATTTTTCAGTCATGGGACACTTAGGTTGTTTCCAGGTTCTGGCTATGACAAACAATGCTGCTATGAACATAGTTGAGCGCATGTCTTTGTGGTATGATTGAACATCCTCTGGATATATACACAAAAGTGGTATTACTGGGTCTTGAGAAAGGTTGTTTCCTAATTTTCTGAGAAATCACCATACTGATATCCAAAGGAGCTGTACTAGCTTGCACTCCCACCAGCAATGCAGGAGAATTCATTTTATCCCACATACTCTCCAGCAAAAGCTGCCATCAGTGTTTTGTTGTTTGTTTGTTTGTTTTTATCTTGGCCATTCCTACAGGTATAAGATTAAATCTCAGAGTTGTTTTGATTTGCATTTCTGGAATGACTAAGAATGTTGACCATTTTCTTATATGTCTTTCAGCCATTTCAGATTCCTCTGTTGTGAGATCTCTGTTTAGTACTCCTTTTTTTATTGGATTATTTGTTCTTTTGATGACCAATTTCTTGAGATCTTTGTATATTTTGAAGATCAGTCCTCTGTTTGATGTGGGATTGGTGAAGATCTTTTCCCATTCTGTAGGCTGAAGTTTTGTCTTATTAACCACATACCTTGCTTTACAGAAGCTTTTCAGTTTCAGGAGGTCCCATTTATTAATTGTTTTTCTCAGTGTCTCTGCTACTGGGGTTATATTTAAGAAGTGTTCTCCTGTGCCAATGTGTTCAAGTGTACTTCCCACTTTCTCTTCTATGAGGTTCAGTGTGGTTGGCTTTATGCTGAAGTCTTTGATTCATTAAATCGTATAAATAATTAAATTTTATAATTATGAATATTTTTACTGTAATGCTACATATTTGATCAATTTTTAAATTTATTGCTAATATTTTATTATTTTCACTTATTTTACATCCCAACCTTACTTTCCCTTCCCTTCCCTACTCCCATTCCCTCCCCATTTTAATTCAATTCTTATTCTGATCTTCATTTTGTTTCTGATTGAAAGTTTTATTTTCCTCAGACTTGACCAGTTAACCATACCTTGACCAGTCACCTACCAATTGACCTGTCTTTTTGTCTGTACTCAGGCCTTTATTTTGTACAACTCAACATTTTCAAATGCTATCTTTTATAAAAAAAAAAAAAAACCTAAATGTTGATTAATATTCAGTTTCTGTTCACAAATGTTGCAATTTTCTGTTTTGAAAGTACAGTTGTAGCAATCAATTAGAATGAATTTTCAGTTCTTGACATGTATACAACATCTAATTGTAAGATATTTTTTTTTGTTTTTCCTAATAAAACTAAAACAAGAACAAAAGTAAACCAATAACTAGTATTTTAGCATGTCATCTTGTGGTATATACTGTTTCCAGTTTGTAACAGAATTCACCCTTCCTTATACCTCTGCAGCATCAATTTATATTTCATGCACAGTGCTTCAGGACTTTCATTGATTGAAGACATGCTTACTCTAAGTGAAAAATAAGATGTCCTAGGCTATTGTAATATGATGTCCTTGTAAAAATAACATACAGTGACATTTTGTGTTTTAGCACACATCACAACTTGCTGTGCCTTTCTAATGGTAAATGTCTGTTCATGTATTTTCAAGAACATGTCTTCTACCTAACTGAAATTCACTTAACATATTACCCAAGATCTACTTCTGAATTTATCCACGGACATTTCTTTAGATTTTGATTAATTGTTTGCTTGTGTTGTCTGGGTTTCTGTCCTACCTAGTTTCTGTCCTCCCACCAGGTCCCACAGCCATTTGGCCCCAAAGAAAACACACAGAGATATATACTAATGATAAACTGATTGGCCCACTAGCTCAGGCTTCTTATTAACTCTTATAACTTATATTAACCCATTTTCTTATCTATGTTAGCCATGTGGCTCAGGACCATTTTTAGCAGGGCAATCACATCTTCCTTCTTCTTTGGTTGGGACTGGACTGGGGAGGAATGGGCTTCCTCCTTCCGAGAATTCTCCTCTCCTCATTGACCTGCCTCTACTTCCTGTCTGGTTGTTTCACCTATACTTCCTGCCTGGCTAATCAGCATTTATTTAAAACATAACTAACAGAATATAGACAAATGTCCCACACCACTTCCCCCTCTTTTTTAGTTTTATTAAAAAAAAAAAAACAAGAACATACATAGTCCATATTTTGGGAATGTGGACATAGTATTCCAGGCTACTTTCTGCTGGTTGGGGTCACTGATAATCTTATGGAGACGTAAAGAAAATTTAGAATTATGATAAAGTCCTGACTGGAGTATCCTGTGAGTCTTGATCATCTCAGGTAGAAATCTTGAATCTGTTCTGGATGTAGAACATCTTAGACATCTGGGCCATCTGTTCCTACTGGAGATGTCTCAGGTGGTCTCCCTTGATCAAACCTGATTTTTCTTAACTCAGAATGAATCCACAGCCTCTCATTTCTTGTGGAAACAAAAGTAACCCCTTTTGACTTCAATTTTGAAGTCAGGGTATTTTTTTAATCTCTCTTGGATTAATTCAGTAGCATTTATAAATGAATATCTTTTAGCAGCTGTTGCTCTTTCCTCAGCATTCGCACAGTTTGAAGAGAGCATAATAACATAAAGTATCAAAATTCTCTGTGTATTCTTCATCTTTATGTGACTTTATTTTAACCTCTATTTCTTTTATTTTTACTTTTACTTTTTGAGACAAGTTCTCTGTATATCTTTAGCTGTCCTGGAAATCCCTCTGAAGACCAGGCAGTCTTTGAATTCATGGAGATCCACCTGCCTCTGCCTCCCAAGTGCTGGGATTAAAGGTGTGTGCTACCACATCTTGAATTCACAGAGGTCTGTCTGCCTCTGTCTCCCAAGTGTTGGGATTAAAGGTATGTACCACCACACCCAACTATTCTCTTTTTTTTTTCTTTTTTTCTTTTAGAGACTTTAACCTTTTTCTTTTCTCTCTTAAGCCTGCATATATTTTTAATACTCCATAAATTATTTAAGGGTTTTCTTTATTTTTCAATCTCTACTGTATATCTCTCTTTTTCAGACCACATGAGTCTTTAATTTGCTAGGCAATATGAGTAGGATTAAAGCCATGACTTTGATGACTGGATCCTGCCCATTCCTTAGCTTTCTGAAATTCTAAACTCATGGAAGAGGTACCAGCTGGAGCCACGTTTATTGCCACAACTCTATAGTGTTTCAAGGTCCCTGCCAACAAGCAAGCTGCAGCAGTCTGCTCATAAACCACAGTTAAGTGCTCTGTAGCAGGACTTCCTGCCTGTAAGAGTCAGAGTTTGCACTGTCTGGACAGCCCAGAAAACGGCACAGCTTTTTTCCTGCTACGGTTGAAAACAAAAAGGCATGTGGTCAACTTTTCATCAACACCATTTAAGTGTTTTGTGTCAGGACCTCTTTAAAAAGCTGCAAGGTTTTACAACTAAAACTGAGTCAAGAAGCCTCTCTTAAATGAGAGCTCTTGCCTCCAGCAAACAGAGCCCATCTGAGAAAATGCTGCAATCAATAAGCTGTGCTTAACTCTATTTTTTTTTTTTTTGGTCTAGAATTACTTCTCAAGCTTTTTCAAGCTTTATATGGATGCAGTGGTCCATGTGGGCACTGTGTGTGTGTGTGTGTGTGTGTGTGTGTTATGTTACAAACAAAGACAGATACACTGGTTTTACTAGAACAAGGAAACTTACAAAAAGATAGAATGAGAAAAATGGTAGAAATACCTGAACTGGAAATGAAAACAAAAGGTTTTTGTTGTTGTTGTTGTTTTTGTTTTGTTTGTTTTGTTTTTTATTAAATCTGTTTTACAACTCATTCGAATTTTCTCTAAAAGTAAGTGTGTTTTACTTCTATGGTTTGAGATATATATATATTTCCCATCTCAAGTTTATGCAACTTACTTGAGGAAATCATAGTGTCAGATTACAAAATTGTAAATACTATAAATAAAACAAACTCTTTTTTGTTTCAAATGAATTAATCGCGACAGAAAGTCTCCTAGGCTAAACTAGCTCTCCAGGAAGGAAGAAATGAAATTTTGAAACTGGTATGGAGACAATAAAAAACTTCAGCACCTAGACACTTCCTTAGTTGTGAGAAGAGCATTCATCTTTACTGAAAACCATGGAAAGTTGCTGATAACTCATAGATTAATCTGTTCTTCATAATATCCACAGATACATAAAGTTTAGTATGTTAATTCAGAACAAAAATTACTTGAATTACAAATACATAATTACTGAATTCTCAATAGAATTTATGAATTTGACATGATATAACAATTTTAGTACAGTTTGACATATTTATTGCATAATTTTCTTAACTAAATAATCTAAAATAGTAAAAACAATCCCAAATTTGAAACTTTATCTTAACTTTTCTCTCTCTAAAATATAAGAAGATAAAAAATACCACAAATCCACCTGCCTTTCGGATAACTTATCACACACTCTGGGCCACTGTACCTCGTGTCAGTGGATGAAATCATGCTCCAATGTCTGTGTTTGAGAGACCATAAAGCTATAAATTTTCAACATGTACCTTTTGTTTGCTGTTTGTTATTTAGAGAAACTTACCTCAGTTTTTTTTTTTTTTTTTTTTTTTTTTTTTTTTTTTTTTTTAGAAATTTGGAAACTGACCTGCTATTTGTTCATAGAGAAAAACAATGTTGCTATTGGGTTTCAATACAGATTTCCAATGATAACGTATTTATTGATACGATTTTTTTACAAGCATCTCATAAAAGAATATGATGGTCTGTTATATTAACTACCATGAGTATCAAGACAATCCCAGCTTCTGGTCTATGGGAGAATCTGTTTAGAGTTTTAAAATTTTGTTTTTGAGATGGTAATTTAATTACAACATTTCTCTCTTCACTTTTCTCCCTCCAAACCCTCCTTTCTACCCCATCATACTCTTCACCTTTATTTTAAACTGTATTATATATACACACACATATATATGTATATACACACATACACACACACATATATGTATACACACATACACACACACACACACACACACACACACACACACACATACAGAAAGAGAAAGAGAGAGAGAGAGATACATGACGGAATATGGAAAGGGAAGGCTAATACTAAAGGGCTTTTTAAATGCTANATTATTTACTGACTTTTCTTTTCCCTTCCTCCACTCCTCCCAGTACCCCTGTACACCTTCCCAAGATTTAATCCTCATCTGTTACCTTCAGAAAAGACGAGGTCTTCCAGGGATATCAGTTGAATATAGCATAACAAACTACAATAAGACTAGGCACATACCCTCATATTAAGCCTGGATGAGAAACCCAGTAGGAGAAAAAAAGTCACACACACACACACACACACACACACACACACACACGTAAAGGATTGAAAGACACACCCTATTCCCACTGGCAGAAGTCCTATAAAAACACCAAGCTACACAACCATATAATATGCAGAAGACCTAGCTCAGGTCTGTACAGGGTCTGTGGTTGTTGCTTCAGTTTCTATTAGCCCTTATGAGCCCTGCTTAGGTGATTCTGTGTGCCACATTATCCTGGTATCCTGGCCACCCTGACAGTGTCAGAAATGTGCTACTTCTCAACCTGGACCATTCATTGATTTGTCACTTCCATTAGCTCTGTGCCACCATTTTTGCAGCCAGGACAAATTGTCCGGCAAGCAGGACAGATTGTAGTTTGAAGATTTTTTTGGCTAGGTTGATGCTCTAGTCCTACCACTGGGAACCTTGTCTGCCTTGTTAGCACAGAAGGTAGCACATCTCTTTCTTATATACTCTTAAGTAAGACTTCTTCAGTTTGTATAATGCCACCTGTATGTATGTATTATGTTTGTAGGGCTGACCTTTTGGCAAAAGAAATTAATTGGTGTGCTGTTCTCTAGGTAGGCCATCACATTATGTAGTGCCCAGCTTTTATCAGTTCGCTGTTTGATTTTTGTAAGGTTACACCTTGTGAGATTTATTTTTTTTCGTCTCGTTTGACATAATCATTGCTGTCATCCTAGTTCAGAACACCGTTAAGCAATAATACTGGTGAGACACTTTGGGTGTATATTCTGATATTGCTAGGAAACACAATCTCTCAGTACCTTCCTGGATTCTATGCCTTTTAGAATCTTTTTTGCCCCTGTTCCCCAAGCCTTAAGTGGAGGAGTATTTTGTGGATGTCTTCAATGAGACTGCGCTGCACAAGTCTGAAATGTGGTTGATTGTTGCTTGCTATGGTAGTCTCCATCTGATGCAAAAAGAAATTTTTTTGGTTACTGGTTAATATTTCACTTATATGTGGGCATAAGAACATATGTTTATAGACTTAGGAATTATGATGGTTTATAACAGCAACAATTGTATATTGTTCTCCAATAGCAATGACTTAACCAGCACTGAGTGGTTAACTAGGTTTCCAGTATTAGGCATGGTCTCCCTCCTATTAAGTTCATTCATTGAGCAGTTGGTTACCACCAAGGTATGTGTGCCAAAATTTTACCCTTATGTTTATTGTACCATTATGATCATTGATGGGGTCCACAGTTGTCATAGCTGTTGGTTGATCTATTGACTCTGTTTTCCTCCATCCTCTGGAAGCTTGCATGGCACCTTCTTGTGACATAAAAACTAGCCTCCAGGAAGGGGACATTCAGTTCAGTTCAAGTTCCAGTTAAAGATTCTCTGGAACCTTTTTCTAAAATGCATAGGGTCTTCAGCAATTGGAACTTCTCTTTCACCTCTATTTTTATGTTTGTTAATTCTTTTAGGAGTCAGTCTTTTTCTTTTACATTAGTATACACTTTGAGGTAGTTGATGTTTCCTGCAAAACATTGACTTTATAACATAGAAAAATTAAGATTTTTTTCTTTTCATAATATAGGAATGGTCAGTAGGAATGGTCAGTCTTTTTCTGCATAAAGGAGTACCCTGTGTAGGATGGGTGATGGGAGAGACTGTGCCTTGCCAAAGATATTTCAGTTTCTAATGAAGACCACAGTTCACTTTGCTTCTTGCCATTTGATGTGGTTCAAATTCTGACTCACATTTCTGCATTATTCAAATTTTTAATAATGATTTGTTGCTTGTTTTTCAAAGTGTGTTCTTTGTACTTATTCAGATTTCACAATCTTTGTGTTCTTTGTTCGGTTTATACACAGCATCCTTCTGTGTCTGTGGCATCATTGTAGAAGTCAGTTAGCATAATATGTGAATAACTTTATTTACACATAGGGAGGAGGCCTCACCAAACATTTGCTTTGCCATTGTAGTTAATCTGAATTAACCTTGTGGATATAGCATTTTATGTGAATAAAGTGTTGCTTAAATGTATTTTCTTTGTCATTTGAGTATTTCCTACAACCAGCATGCATTAATACAATAAAAGAAGGCACCAACCACGTGGTAAGATTTATATTTACTGCCACATTCGCTATGAGATTAAAACTGAATGGAAGGTTAACTTCTCAAAACAATACTCTTCTTTGAAGTGTAATAGAATCTATGAAGCATGGATTAATCTTCTAGGTGCCAGTGAATCCAAGGCTCAGAGGGTTGTTCTTTGTGTTACAGTCAGTGCCACTGTTCAAGTTACCCTGTTGGTCACTCCGTATTCCTGGAGGTTGCTCAGTGCTCCTGGCCTTTGTTCCACTACCTTGGAGTTTTCTGTCTCAGGCCTACTCAAGCCTAGATGGTCAGCTCAGATCTGTTTCTGTAAATGTTCCTGGTCTGGATTCCTTCCTTCAGAGGTCCCTGGGTTGGGATTGATCCTGAAAAGGACTCTGACTCTGATCTACTTCCTCGGCATCCCAAGGGTTGGATGTGCCCAGGATTGCTCCCTCAGAGGTCCCATACACAAGCTCATACCCTCAGAGGTTTCTTGTTCCTCCCTATTCCCTTTGACATCCCAGAACAACAGCTGGACCCACATAGGTCTTGGCTCAAGCCTGCTCCCTCTGAGGTCCCAGACTCAAGCCTGGACCTTCAGAGATCTCTAATTTCTGTGTACGCCCTCAGATTCATGCTCAGACCTACAGAGGTCCTGGTTCAGACTTAGTTCTTCGGAGGTCCTAGACTCATACCCAGATGCACAGGGGTCCTGTATTAGGTTTACTCCCTTGAAGGTCCCAGATTCATATCTGGACACACAGCGGTCTCTGTCTCTGGATCACTCTCTCAGTGGTTGCTCCCCTATACCTGTTCCTGTAGAGTTTGCTGTCTCAGGTCTGTTCTGATCTAGGTTGTTGGCCCAGTCCTGCTTACACAGATGACCCTGGTCTGGATCTGCCCCTGCCCTTGTGGATTTCACTGTCCGAGGCCTGTTCAGGCCCCATAAATTTTTATATAATTATAATGAATGTAATCGATGTAAAGCAATGTTTGACTAGAATGAAGCATCCATTTTACACCTGTTAGAACCTGAAGAGTCATATGATGTCTTTTAGCTGCCTGTCTCTTACAATATTAAATAATGATACACATGTGTAAAGAAGCAGGAAACAAAGTGTGTAAAGGAAAAATGCTTTCAAAGAGTTTGGAACACCATCTTAATGATGGAACTGAATCCAGGAAGAGATACCAATGTCTCTCCTATGTGACAAAGCCTCTGGTAACTTTCTGAAACTAAATGTGGTGGGTTTTAGTGAATATTTTCACACTTTCTCTCAATCTGTTAGTAGGCACAATGACCGCTGGTGGTCTCAAATTGATCATAAGCCTCTGTTTAAAGATAAGTTGAATAAAAGTTTCTTATTTTTGTGTATAGTTGTACAAATTCTTTACAAGTACATTGTTCTGTTATCTGTAACTAACATCAAGAAACATGAATTTCCTTGCATTGCTCTCTTGAAGTTACTCTACCGCCTCTATTAGCCTAACAAACATTGTCTGTCTTTTGTCCCTATACAGTTTTGCCTTTTACAGAAGAGACAATAATTCTAGCTTAGGAGCTTTATCCCACAGAGATTGTCAATCTTTTATAAGATGAAACAGTGTTTTTCACAAGCTTTAAGTTGCCTTTGGAGGAGAAAATTTCCTTTGTAGATCATTCCAGCTGTGATTCTTTTAGGTTGAGTTTAAAACAAAAACTTTGTTGAAGATTATCTTTCAAGATAAAAGAATAATCTAACTATGGTATACATGATCATTGGGGGCTTAAAGGAACAACAGCTCGAGAGAACCACAACCAGTAAGCTATATCTGCTTCAAACAAAGATCATTTACCTGTTTATAATGGTTTTTGTCTGTCTTCATTTAAAAATGTGCAACACAGCTATAGTAAATAGAATCATGGCAAAAAAAGACAAACACACAATAAAACACAAATGTATTTTTTTGTGTCTACTCATGCATCCAATGTTTAGAAAGGTTAATTGTGCTGCTAAGAATTTTCTGATTGTGGGAGCAAAGTCCATAAATCTATCTAGACAAAATTTTCCCCCATGTATTTTGTGGATTCATAAAAAAGGCTAGGCAATAAATATGTGAGCAGATGATTTGTGTATAACTGTATATTGCATTATGTGCTGATACATAATTTTTTAAGTCCTTTAAATCTTTGAAAGACATATATGAGAACAATCATCAAAGGCTGATTCTTGGAATATCAGTTACTAAAGTAGTGAGTTAGTGAAGGGAGAACAGCCAGAAACTCTATTAAGAATACAATCTGGCTGCTTTGGAGGAACCCATAACTGCAGATACCCAAAGCCAAAGAAAGGAAGAGTGCAGGTTTGATACCAACCTAGGCTACATGGAACGATCATAACTTAAAATAAAGTCATTAATTAAATCGTATTAAAAATCAGTTACCTTTAGTAGTTCTGTAAGAATGTGGTGAATTGACTTAAGTTATTACAGCCCAATGGCAAAATAGCTCTTGTTTGCACATTTTTTAACACTTTGGTCTTATAAAGAACATCTACTGGTCTATTTTCATGCTCATTCATTCTTTTCTATCCTCTCAAATCTTCTGATGAATTTGTTTAGCAAATTTTCATTTGAACTTTGATCCTAAAATTTTCAAATCTATAATTTTCTCTTTTTAAATTTTAGCTTCTACATTGATATTTCTCAGTTGTTTTAATTTGTGAACATATTTTCACACAATTTTCCAAACTTAACAGTGTTCCATACTCTATATCATATTCATAATAACTTCTTCTAAATTGTCATTTGACTCAAATCAATGCTGGGCTATCGTAAGGCGAATTTTGATTACCTTTTCTCTCCATGGTAAAAATATTTTGTTTTATGTTACTTATTTATTGAGATCCAATGAGAAATATTTGGGTAGATGTGTGATCCAAAACATCAAGCCCTGTTCCAGGTAGAATATTCATTTAAACTTTAGTTAATGTCCCGATTTACCTTGGCTTAGTTATTTACCAGATTTTTTGTGTAGGATTTTCTAGATGAATTTGCAGGCAGGCTTTGATGGCTTGTTCAGGGAACTCTCTGTCCTAGCCTTAGCTTATTCAGCTCTGGCTGATCCACCACATGGTGAAATTCAACTGCAATATTAGTATGAAGAGCTGAGTTACCCCAACCAGTTCCTACTGGTTACAAATTTTTACTGATAAAGTTACAATTCTGTAACTAATGTCTTTGATTCTACCTATGAAGCAGCAGGATAGCTGCTTTCTATGATCTGTCACCACCCCTCCCCAGTAACAACTCTTATTGTGTAGAGAGCTGGAAGTGTTGATTGTTCCTTTTCCAGGAAAGTGCAACACAAGAATCCAATCTAGCCAGTAGGAATGATTTTTGTATCAATGCCTTTTTGTCAGTGTTCTGAATATTTTATTTTACAATTTTCTGCCATATATCTTAAAATCTGTTATGGAGATACCGACATTTATTTCTGTATATCCCACAGTTTCTATAGTGCTAGTCATATTAAAAGGAGATGGTAAATAGAATAAAAGCTTTGTGGAACTTTCCATTTCTCAAGTGCATTGTGTATTATTTCTACATCTCTGACCTTTTTCTTTTTACTTCTTCTTTCATATTTACATCCTGACTCCTGTCTCCCCTCCCTCTACTTCTCTCAATTCCCTCACACCTTCCTTGTCCTCCAGATCTAGCTTTCCTTTATGCCCCTTCAAAATCTTCCACTGCCATCTAGAGTTACAAGATTCTCAAACAAAGGCTACACAAAGCAACCCAGTAAAAGAAAAAGGGTCCCAAAACAGGCAAGAGAGTAAAAAGCAACTGCATTCTGACTGTTAGGAGTTCCACAAAATCCCCAAGCTAACATTCACAACCTGTGTGCAGAAGACCTAGCACATACCCACAGAGGCTGTGATTGATGCCTCAGTGTCTGCAAGCCCCTATGAACCCTGCTTAGTTGATTCAATGGGCCTTGTTCTCCCATTGTCTTAAAACCTTTGGCTCTCGCAGTTCTTCCTACTCATCGTTTGTAGGGTGATGGGATGTCCATCTGATACTATGCTGTGGATCGCTGTATTTGCTCCCATCAGCTTCCAGAGAAAGCCTCTATTGTGGCAATTAGGCTAGGCAGTAATCGATAAGTATAGCCAGTTATCATTACAAATCATTTCATTGACTTGCATTTTGTTTTATTATTATTATTTTTTTTTGGCAGTTAGGTTTGGTTCTACTCCATGTCTTTGAACTTTCCTGCCTCTGTTTCCTGGATATCCAGGAAGTGCCAGGCATGAACACCTTCTTGTGTCTTGGGCCTCAATACCTTAGATCATTCATTATTTGTTGGCCACTTTCGCCTTCTTTGAGCCACCATTTCCCCAGTACATCTTTTGCGCAGAACAGGTTGTGGATCAATGGATTTGTGACTGTGTTGGTGTCCCAGTTCCACCACTGGATACCTTAACTGGTTACAGAAAATGGCCAGTTCAGGATCTGAATTCTCCGTTATTAAGTGTCCTTACTAGTGTTACCAGAAACTTTCCACTGCACTAGGTTTCTACATCATCCCATAGAAGCCCCCATATTCCAGTCATATCTCTCTTATCTGTCCCTCTCCCATCTGATCCCTCTTATTCAACTCTCCACCCACCCCAGTCAACCTGCAAAATCTATTCTGCTTTCTCTTATTAGGGAGACAAACAGCCCTCCTTATTACTTAAATTCTCTGGGTCTGTGGATTGTTGCTTGATTATCAATTACTTAACAGTTAATACCCACTTATAAGTTAGGACATATCATGTTTGTCCTTCTGAGTCTGGATTATCACCCTCAGAAGAGTTTCTAGTTCCATCCAACTGCCAATTTCATAGCATCATTTTTTTTTAATAGCTGAGTCGTTGTGTAAATGTACATCTTCTCTAACAATTTTCCGTTGAGGGACATCTAAGTTGTTTCTGGTTTGTGGTTATTATAAATGAAACTTCAAAGAACATAGTTGAGCAGGTGTCCTTGTATAATGGAAGATTCTTTAGGTATATTCCCAAAAGTGGTATAGTTGGGTCTTGAGGTAGATTGATTCTCAGTTTTCTAAGGAACCACCATATGGATTTCCATATTGGTTCGCCGAGTTTTCACTCTCTCTCACAGCAATGGAGTATTGTTCCCATGGATCCACCACATCCTTGTCAGCGTAAACAGTCACTTGTGTTTTTTATCCTAGCCATTCTGACAGGTGTATAATAAAATATGTAGGTAGTTCTGATTTGCATTTCTCTGATGGATAAGGATGTGGAACATTTCTTTAAGTGTTTCTCAGCCTTTTGAAAGTCCTCTATTAAGATCTCTCTGTTTAGATCTGTAGCCCATTTTTTTTAGTTTATTTGTTTTTAGTTGTTGAAAAAAATTTCTGCCTCCTCCCCTCTCCCCACTCCCTTCCCCCTCTCCCCATTCATTTTCCCCTCCCCCCACTCCATTCCCCCTCCCTCTGGAGACTGAAGAGCAGGTCCAGATTCCCTGCCCTACAGGAAGTCCAAGGTTCTCCCACTTCTATCCAGGTCCAGGAAGGTGAGCATCCAAACAGGCTAGGCTCCCACAAAGCCAGTTCATGTATTAGGATCGAAACCTAGTGCCATTGTCCTTGGCTTCTCATCAGCCTTCATTGTCCGCCATGTTCAGAGAGTCCAGTTTCATCCCATGCTTATTCAGTCCCAGTCCAGCTGGCCTTGGTGAGCTCCCAATAGATCAGTTCCACTGTCACAGTGGGTGTGTGCATCCCTCGTGGTCCTGACTTCCCTGCTCATGTTCTCCCTCCTTCTGCTCCTCATTTGGACCTTAAGAGCTCAGTTCGGTGCTCCAATTTGGGTCTCTGTCTCTATCTTGATCCATCACCAGATGAAGGTTCCGTCCAGATGGAACTCCTCAGCCCCTTGTAGCCCATTTTTAAATTGGACGGTTTGATTGTTTGGATGTCAAGTTTCCTGTGTTCTTTATATATATTTAGATATTAGCCCTAAATTAGATGTTGAGTTTGTGAAAATCTTTTCCCATTCTGTAGTGTACTGTTGACAGAGCTTTCTGTCCCACCAGATACAGCAGTCTTTCAGTCCCACAGAAACAGACAGAGATCTACATTAATTAAAAACTGGTTGGCCAATTAGCTCAGGCTTCTTATTAAATCTTATAACTTACATAATTATTGTCTCTGTTAGCCACATGGCTTGATACCTTTTATCAGTGAGGCTAGAACAAAATCATTTTGGGAATAAAATGCTATCATTTTATTGCAAGATCCACATTGTTCCAGTAAAAAGTGTCCTTTTGATTATTTTTTTTTAAATCTAATGAATTTATTGATAGAGTGAACATGGTAGAATACCTAAAACAACCAAAAATATGTAGAACATACTCATTCCTTTTTTTATTTTTCTTATAAAGTTATATATAAATGCTACTTCTATTGCCTATTACACAGCATCACTATTATATATTTTTGAATTAATATTGTTTGTAATCTGAGTTATCTCTTTTACCATGATTGAAAACATATAGTGTTTTATATCATTTTTAGTTTGATTTCTTGCTGATGCTTAACTCTAAAAGTTTTTGGTCTACAAGTTGTTTTTGAAGTTAAAATATTATTTTCTTTATACTCACCTCTCATTTAAAGTCGTCCTTGTCTATTGAATTGTCTGTGAATCCATCTGCTTTCAAGATAAAAATTTATTGTTCTTCTATAAATTGCTTTTATTGGCAGAGTTTATTCAAAACAAATAATTAGTAACATCTCTTTAGATAATAAATATTATTTGAGGCAATTAAAAATCATCTAACACTAACAAAAGGGTAATATAATTGTAAATCAAAGCAATCTGGAAAGGTGGATCTATTTCAAAGTATCCTGAGGCAAACTAATTAAACAGGAGTTGCTCATTTCTTCATCATACAAAGTTAACTATGGAAACCTGTGTACTTATGTTAGCCTGTATTAGCAAGGTAAGAAAAAACAAAAAAAAAAAAGCAATAACAATGCCTTTAAAAAAGCAATTACATAGTCCTCTTCTACATTAAAACCAGAAAAAAAGAATATGAGAAAAAATAGAATAATTATACCTTTTGAAAGGCATTTAATGTGCAAATGCTAAGGAGAATTTTAAAAGTAGTTAGCATAGATCACAACTATCTTAAAATAACTAAATATGATGCAATTGGAAAAGAAGATGCTTTTAAATAGAATCTGAAATTTGAGTAAAAGAAATATATGAAGAAGAAAATAGAATGAAATTAAAAAAATAAGAATAAAGAAAAAGATAGAAGGCTGTGAAGGCTTCTAAAAGGATACTATATTACTTAGCATCTAAACAAAATACTCTAATACTTAGCAGATTTCTTTAGCCACAATCGTCTTCAGGACTTCTAACACAGCATTTTAAAGGCTTTTTTTTTTTTTTTTTTTTTTTTTTTTTTTTTTGTGAAACTTGATTTATTTTTTCCTAAGTATCAGTATCAAGTTTTGTAAGAAATTTAAACTGAAGTGAAAATAGTCTTCTCTCTTGTTCACGTGTTCCTCATCCCATTTTAAAATGGTCATTTTATTTTTCTCCTCTAAAATTTACTTCTGTATAAGTATAATGCTTTTGACTTATTTTTCCAAAATGACATGTTATTAAGGGGAGTGATCACTGTTAGTAGGAGATGATAAGATAGTTTTTAAGAATCTCTTGGCAAACTTTCTGCAAGGCAGACTCAGTACGAATGTTAGGCTTTCATATAGATAAAACGAATTTCTTTGGTTGTTGCTTTGTTCTTGTTTTATTTTGTTTCATCTATTTTAATGTTGATGCTGCCTCCATTCTCCCATCCTATTTCAGATAGTGTATTTTAAACAGTGTCATATATCTACAATTATGTTTTACATTACACATACTTGGGCAAGTGACAGTTTCTGAAATTTAATCTAGATTTCATTGGACAATATTCTAATATAGGCAAGGAAGTCAAGCGAGTTCTTTATTCAAAAGAATAAAATGAGATTGCTGTCCTATACATAAACTAGGTCAGATCCAGTCTTCTGACAGAATAGAAGGGACTCCAGTCTCCAAAATGGTTGAACACTGTTAGAATTCCTGATAAAATAGTCTAACAAAGGTCAGCAGGAACAAGAATGAACTATTAAATGGAAATTCATCAGATGTATGATGAATCTTTAAGGTTCCCCAAAATAACCTTCATTAATGTGAGTCCAAGAGTAATTTTTGTTTTTATTTCATGGCTGAACAAGAAAATAGTTTTAGCAGTTTTTCAATAATGATAACTCACAAAACTATATCCCTTAAAAGTGTTGCTCCAGGAACTAAGTGACATCAGTGATCTACTCTTGACTTCGTGATGTGGAAAATGTTCTCATCTATATTGGCCAATATTGTTTTCCTCAAGTCTTGATCAAGAAATAGACCTTTTTCATGTAATGAGAGAAGATCCATATCATTTCTTGTCCTTTCTCTGCACACATATTGAACCTAGAAGACAATTGGTTCTACCTGGTGTCCCTCAGAGACACATCTTGAGCAAATGATAGCAAAACAGTGCCTTTCTTGTCTTCCTGTGGTAGCAAGCTAAAACAGACTGAAACTAAAAACACAAGTAGATTTTCTTTCTAAATCTACAGCTACACAAGTAGCTTTCTCTCTAAAGCTGCTATTAGAGATATCTTAGATATGTGCATGCAGCCTTGAAACACACTCTAGCTCCCCATTTACCAAACATGGTATTTATACCCTTAATATTTAAACCGATTGAATTAATGCATCCACAGAACACTAACTAGAGATGGCACATTGATAAATTATAATTGACATCATCTAATTTTCTTCTGTAAGACTTTTAACTTCAGGAACTTCCAGATATTGATCACTAGCACAATGATCCATGGCATTGCATCTTCATTTACCTTATCCTTATTCCATAAATGGCATTACTAAACACTCATTTCTTCAGGATAACAAGACAGCATAATAAAAACCTCTGTAAAAGCAGTATTTGGTGGAAGTAAAAATTACCTTACAACTGCTCTAATGATTACATAAAAGTGTTTAAGTTAGAGGAGACATTCAAAACCCACTGAATATTTATGGAAGTGAAGTTAATATTTAAAACTGATGGCTCCTTCCTATTATTACTTCTAAGTATAAATACATGATATTAGCCCATATTCAAATTGTTTTATGAAGCATATGTATGACTGGTTGAAAGAACTCTTTATGAACCAGAATGTGGTGGAATGCATATTAATAAGATTTTTACAGAAAATGATTTTCCATCATGAGCAATCAAAATTATGTTAAATCATCTTATTGAAAATATCCCAAGCATCTACAGTGATTTCACTTTGACAGATATCTCTATTTTCACATATTTGTGGACATTTTTATCTTTGCCTGTCCTTCATCTAGCATATTTATGGATAATTAGTTCATGGTTCAACACATTTTGAAATTGCTTAAATGCCATAAGTGACCTGATAGTATTTAAGGCAGACAAACCAGAAATAGAGAAAATATATATTATATATAAAACAATGTACTAAATGTATAAGTATAAAATTCTTTACAGTTTTTAGATTATCCAGAGAGAATTGATTTTTACTCCTCTATTTTTTTTTTACTTTGCCACACAAGTAGTTACAATTGTATTAAAATCACCAGTGCCTATGAGAAACAAAAACAAAACTGTTCATACATATTTTGGTGGACTGGCATAATAGGTAGGTAGTTGCACAGTTCCTAAACACACACAGCTGTAACTACTTAAGGACTTGTTGTTTAACTCTGTTAGCTGCATTATTTTTATATTTAAAATAGAGGTACCTAAATTGTTTTCATAAAAATTTCATGAAAAAATTTACAAGTCTCTTAAAAAATATCCAATACCAGGGCTGGGGAGATGGTCATTGATACTGATAGTTGGTTCAGAATACCCAGGTTTGATTCCCAGCACCCACACAGCATCTCACCACCATCTGTAACTCCGGTTCCAGGAAATATGATGCTTCCTACTGTTCTCCATACCACCAGACATATAAGTGATATAAAGAAATACGTGAAGGGAAAATACCCACGCACATAAAATTAAATTATATTTAAAAGATTTTAAATTTAATGATTGAAGAAACCAAACTATTTTCAATGACAAATTATTTATAGAGAAAAAAAAAGACCTTTAAAAATTACAAAATCCTAGTTGTATCCAGTAATTACTTGTTGTGGAATATTACTTTAGCTATGTAAAGATGTGTTACATTTGTTTATGCTGCAGAATGTTACTTTAGCTGTGTAAAGGTGTGTTTCTGCTGCATTTGTTAACAAACTAAACATGTTCTGCATTTGGTCATACTGCATTTATTTAATTATGTAAAGATGTACTGCTATATTTGTTTTTCCTTGCCTGCCTATGGCACCTGAATGGCTTTATAAATATCTAAACAGGCAATAGCTCGACTGAGAGACCGATAGGTGGGGCTGGTAGGCAGAGAGAATAAGTAAAACGAGACATCTAGGCTGAAGAAGAATTAGAGGACAGAATAGGAGAGAAGAGGGAGACACCTGGAACCAGCAGACAGAGAGCAGGGCATACAGAAAGAAAGGTAAAAAGACTCAGGGCAAAATGAAGAAAAGAGATATAGATCAAAAGAAAAGCTAAGGTCAAAAATTCATAAATAATAAGTTTTCGTGTCATGATTTAAGAGCTGCTTGGTGGTCCAACAGAAAAAGCTGGTTGCAATTCCTGAACATGGTCAGTGTTGTTTTCATGTATAGAGTACCTGCATGAAGTGATAATTCTTATCTTATTGGTCAATATTCTCATCACTTTGTAATTTAGAAGTTTTATAATTAACAACAAATAAATAGATATATGTCACAGATTTATAAAGAATTTACAAATTTACAGGTACAATATATACTTTTTCATTGTTTAAAATTTCATGAAACATGAGTCTATTTCATTGCAGTTTGTGAAACATAACTCTTGCTGCTTCTTAGTTATTTACATGGAAAATAAAATAGTTTAAGTCATTAGCAAAATAATTAGCTCACATTAGGCATCTTTCTTGCCTCTCTTTGGATTACAAATGAATGCCATCATTTAAAAGTCTTTCAGTGAAATACATTAACAACAACTATCACATTTAGAAAATAAGATTTTCACATTTACATACTTTTAAAATGTATTTTTGGTAATATAAATTATTATATTAAGTGTATTTTAATAAAATATAATTTCTGACTATTTTATTTTTGTCTGACCATTGTGGCTATGAGCTATTGGTCAGCATATATGACTTATTTTACGTTAGAATATAATATCATACAAATTGAAAATACTGTAATATTATGCCATATTACATTGTTATATAATGCATAAATGCTGAGTTCAATACTTTAGCACCTCTTAGACAGAATGAATAATAAACTAATTTAGAGTCATATTCAAATATTCAAAAATAGGTAACCGATCTTAATTTTATCTTGTTTTGTCAGAATTTTTATTGTTATTAAAAATCATTGAAATTGTTAATGATCTAGATAAATAATCTCAAACAAGTTATTTTTAAGCTATTTTGTGTATGGATGTATTGCCTGCATGTATGTCTGTGTAGCACTTGGGTGCCTATGCCTATAGAGGCTAGAACTGGATCAGAGATGGCTGTAGACATACATGTGGATGCTGGGCAGTGAACCCATGTACTCTGGAAGAGAAACCAGTTTTCTTAACCACTGAGTTATCTGACCATTTTTTAAAAAACAAACAAACAAAAATGTGTGTTCAAATTCTCAAAGATTGAATTTCTTCCTAGTGTGTCTGACCATTACTTCTGCATGCCAAATATAGGTAGAATTTGTTTATATACTTTTCTTTCTCCCTTCCAATACTGAAAGAACATAGCTTTTATTCCATTTCTAGATCATCTTCAGGATCTTCCTCATCATTAGCAAAGAGCATGTATGCTCATGCTCACATTTGCTATACTCCGAAGTCTATACTGACCTGCATTTCTGAGTCAGAGTGAGGATACCACACTGGAATGTTTATAGTGCTGATTTGAATCATTTATTTGTGGCTCTCTAAATGAGGGAGTGTCACAGCATGAATAATTAACACTAAAATCCATATCATAAATTTTGAACCTGTAAATATATTACCTGATGACTTTCAAATGGGAGTTTTGCATAAATGGTTAAATTAAGAAAATTAAGGATTTTGAGATGAGAAGATTACCTTAGAATATCTGACATGTAATATCAATGTTAATTTTTAATATTTATTTTAAATATTTAAACCATATATATTTAAATATATATATGGATGCGTATGACGTTCATGTATGTGTGGGTGCTGCTGGAGGCCAGAAGAAGGTATGAAATTCTCTTAAGCTGTGGTTACAGGTGATTGTAAACTGTCCTATGTGAGTAAGTATATCCATACCTTCTTGAAGAATAGCAAGTCAACTTAACCACTGAGCAGTATCTCCAGCCCCACAAAGGACACTTTTAAAAGAAAGGTAGAAGTATCAAAATGACTGAAAGACATTGTAAGGGTAGAATCAAATGTCTAAGAGAAAGATGATGTTGCGGGTTCTAAGCTAGGGGAGGTACTAAGGAATGGGGGTGTCCTCAAACACAGGAAATACAGGAAACAGACTACTTTGTAGAGCATTCAGAAATTCTACAATACTGAAGATACATTGTTGACAACCTATTTTCATAAAATTAGCGAAATTTTTCATGTTTTAAGTTAAAGGCATGTGGTAATATGTCAGAGCAGGAAGGAAACTAAGGAACTCATGACTGCTAACATTTATGTGACTAACTACATCTGACAGTTAATATTTTGTGTTAAATTAGCTAAGGTGAGTGATTAAATTTGCTAAGGTAAGTGACAGCCAGAGGTCTAGGAAAACATGAAGTCTAGGAAAACATGATTCTGTGTGTTTAAAGGAGAATATTTCTGTAATGGAATAGAGCTTGAAAAATCAGGCCCGAGTGAATATCCACTCTTACCAATGTGAGTGGGTGTCATTCAATTCCCTAGAAGACAAAGAGTAGACAGTAGAGGAAAGAAAAACCTTCCATCTCAAACTTGGAACATCAGTCTTATTTTTATTTTGACACCAGGGATCTATTCTAGTGGTTTTTGCTACTAATCCTCAGGTATGTACAAAATAACACTGTTTATATTCTCTGGTTTTCAGTTTTCATATACCATAATGAAATCCTTAGCTTTAATAATAAGCTCATATAATACTCTCTCACACTCACTCCTTATTTCTCTCTCACACAATTCATCCATACACACACTATGTGTGTGTGTGTGTGTATGTTTTTAAGTTTATTTTAGAGTTTTTGTCCTTATGTGAATATCATGAATACCTATGGAAAAATAGGTAGAATAAGTTAATCATTCTACTTGCCTCTTAATGCATTTAAAATTCCATGTTTGAAGCTACTACAAATGTATTCATCCATCCTGAGTACAGTAAGCTATTTTTGTAAGTCTAAGAAAAATGCTCTAAAGTAATGATAAATGTTAGAAGGAGGGATCAGTGAGGACTGCTTTGAGGATAAAGTACTTGTTCTGCAATAATTACCACTGAGTTCATTTGCTGTCACCATGCCAGAAGGACATGACTGAATGTGCCTGGCACTGTAAGTCAGACACAAGCAGACCCTGAGACCCTGAGAATTTGCTGAAACAAAAGGCAAAAACACCGGATGTCCTCCTGCTATCACGCACTAATCCTATTTCCTATTTTGGATGTCTCTTTAGAAGCAGTCACCATTCTGTTACTGATTAATGTATTACAGTTTTCTTTTTTTTTTTACTTGTTGAAGAGCAAATTTAATTAATAAAAAAATTTTAAGTAGAGAGAAGAATCCAGTTATCTTTACTATCTCAGGCACTTAAAAATTGTTAAAATATGAAACAAGGCCACCTTTCTTACTTATTTTTTGTTTGGAAAGTATGGTTTCACAAAATTATTTTAAATATAGTTAAATTAAGTAAATATTTTGGAATTTAATTTTTTATTGTTCATTGTGGTT
>NW_026067933.1:141161-145730 GCF_014885135.2 Alexandromys fortis
TGCCTGCTCTTCCAAAGGTCCTGAGTTCAATTCCCAGCAACCACATGGTGGCTCACAACCATCTGTAATGAGGTCTGGTGCCCTCTTCTGGCCTGCAAGCATACACAAAGAAAGAATATTGTATACATAATAAATAAATATTTAAAAAATAAAAAATAAAAAAAAAGAAAGACAGCACTGCAGAAGGAGCTCCAGATTTCTTGAAGGTACAATGCAATATAGAATTTGAGGAAGGTAATATTCATTATTTAAAGATAGTGAACATATTATTTATTCTTTCCATTTTGTTCAGTTTTCTACCTATTACAAAAGGAAATATCTTTGATGGGGTGATAACTACACTTGTCTATTGTTATAAAAATATATATTAGAAATAAGTTAACAATTGTGCTAGTTTATTAAAGTTGTTATTGGATGTTCTTTTGTAAGATCCATGACCTCATTAACCCCAAGGAAGTTCTAGTTTCTAGTTTCTGGTTTCTAGTACCAGTCTCTATTTTCTTCTTGTTCAGTTGTTGTTAAGTCTATTTAGAGAGCTGTTGGTAACCACCAAGCTACACATACTCCAAAACATAGGTCGCTAAAAACAACTGGGCAAAGACACACCGATAGGCACAGACATGCTAAGCTAGAAGGGAGAAATATTGCAGTGATTTAACCCCAGACATAGCCTTTTAGATATCTAAGTATGCCTGAGAGTGGAGGAAATTATCTTCCCTGGGGAAGAGCCTCACCGACTGGTTATACAATAAAAAGTGGTCAGCTCTAAAAACCATAAATACACAAGTTAAATATGGACTGAGCATATTGTATTCATACATTTGGGAATATATAAATTATATGTACATGTATTCACGTATATTATAGAGAAAATCAGGCAATGAAATTGTGAAAGAGCAAGGAGATATGGCAGAGAAGAGAGGGAAGATGAAAATGATGGAATTTTTTATTGAAAATAGATTTTTTGAACAACATCCACACAGCTTATTAAGCATAAGAGTGGTCAAGCTGGTGGTAAACCTCTTGTCTGTACCGTGGTCAATTGTAAGTCACTGTGTCTATCAATATAGAAGACTCTAAGATGGAGGCTGATGAATACATTGATCCAAAGGAGGTAGAAAGGTAAAAATCATGTTCACACTTCTTGAACGTAGGTTTAGCTATGTAGCCAAATTGAGTTTTCACTTTTATATTCTAGTCTCTTTGGCAGGAGAATTTATTCTTCAGACTACAGAAAGAGAAACCTGGATACTAAACCAGCCACAAAATGTTCAACCAATATTTTGCCTTGTATGCAAGGTATTCTTGGGAAATGGCATCACAGAACTTGTAGGTGTGACCAACAAATGTCTGGATGTAATAATGTTTTTATTAAAATAACTTTTTTAAAAAGAGAAAAAATGATAGCTACATACAAAAAAATAATGGTTTTGTTATAGTATCTCCTTTGCTTCTTTTTTTTTTTTTAATTTTCAAGACAGGGTTTCTCCATAGCTTTTGGTTCCTATCCTGGAACTATCTCTTTTAGACCAGGCTGATCTCGAACTCCCAGAGATCTGCCTCCCTCTGCCTCCGGAGTGCTGGGATTAAAGGCGTGCGCCACCACCGCCCGGCTCCTTTGCTTCTCTTTAGAATCATTAGGGGTCTGTTTCAGATGCAACAGAAATACAGCACCTGCTATTGTCAAAGCTACCTAATTCTGAATATATTAGTTACATCAGTAACATTTATATTGCAAATATGTAAGTTACCTTAACATACTCCTGAAATACTCTCAATACTCTTAACCAATAGTAAACTTATACTACTGTTAACTTAAACTACTTATTTTAAAGTTTTTTTAGATCATTTTCTTCTGCTTCATTTATATTTGGTTGTTCAAGTCTTGCTATTGTAGGGTCACTTGTTTTTACTGATGTCATGTTGTTCTTTGTGGTGTTACATGTGTTCTTACCTTGTCTACCCGTCTTTTCCTCTGATTGGTGTATTTGGAGCTGTCTGTGGATCTGGTGATCAATCTTCCAGGTGCCAGTGGATCCACACCTCAGACTCAGATGGTTGTTCTTTGTGGTTCAGTTAGGGCCACGGTTCCAGTCACCCTGTTAGTCAATCCATGTTTCTGGTGGTCACTCGGCACTCCTGGGGTTTGCTTTGCTCCTGTGGAGTTTGCTGTCTCATCCCTGCTGCAGCATAGGCTGCAGGCTCAGTCCTTTTTCCATAAATGTTCTGGTCTGGGTCTGCTCCCATGGAGGTCCATGGCTTGGGCTTGGTCCTTCAAAGGTCTTTGGCTCAGGTCTACTCCCTTGTAGGTCCCAGACTCAAGTGCGCCCAGATCCGCAGAAGTAAATTACTTATTTGAAAAGCAACAGGTTCAGAGTGCTCACCTGGTCTTTGCAGGAACTGCCTGCTGTAACTCTCTGCTTAATTATAATGACAAAATGTACTTTCAATCTAACAAACATATTAAGATTTTTATAGACAAAAATGACATTTAACACAGTGTGTGGCAAACACCAGAATCGGTGTAGCCTAGGGGAGATAGTTATTCAAAGATACTTTAGCCGAAGTAAAAATAAACAAGTAAAACCAACTATTTTATCTTGAGAAGTATTTTCTAAGTTATAGAAGATTGTTGTAATTTTATAATTGGCTCAGAGCACAATGTAATCTATTATCTAGTGTGTATTATTTAGGAGATGCACGCCTACACTACAATAGTTTGCCATCCACAAGCTTCAGTTCCAGCTGGCTTGATTCTCCCTGTTCTGCATAGTAGCTGCAAGCAGGAGTATTTCCACAGGGAATCAGTCATCTGTTTTTGTTAATGTTTTCTGGTTGCTTTTCCTGGGTTGGCAGTCATGCCAGACATTGACTTTCAGTTATTTTTTTATGGCAAGTGAAAAAAAATTTTGTAAGCTGTCAGTTCTCATCTATCACTCTATTTTCATAAACTACCCCAACCATACGCCTCATCTAGATCATTCTCCAGTCTCTACGCAGGATTATAGTTTTTGAAAAAGCAGGCCAAGACCTAGTGGGTATTTACTCTATCTCAAAAGCTCAGTTGAAAGATACTGAGATAGTTGGCATTTCTTTGAATGCCATATGGCATCTTGATTGCTTTTGCTATCTTATGATGTTAGTAAATATTTATTATTCATACTAGCATTTAGTCACTAGTGAATAAAACAGGATGAGAAGGAAACATTGCTGCTAAAGCAAGTGAGCTAGCTGGCTAAATCATGCAAACTATGAGATCATATCTGGTTTGAAGTCAAGTCTCATGATGACTTTAGATAAGGATTGTAATTTTTTTCAGGCAGTGAAAAGAAAAGGGAGGTAGCTGGAGGATAGTCACCAACACCCAGAATTAAGATATCATCTTTAAACATATACATATCAACATAGAAGGCTCTAAGATGAGGAATGATTAATACATTGAGCCAAAGGAGGTAGACGGGGAAAAGTCATCTTCACACTTCTTAAATATGGGTTTAACAATGTAGCCAAATTGGAGTTGGCAATGGGATGTAATCAAATAGCAAATGCATACCTGTGTAATATAAACCATGTTCATTAATTATTATATGCTGTTAGTGTTTTTCCTTTTTGAGCTGTCCCTGCAGACAAGATGAGATTACTTGATTCAAAAGCCTGTTTGGTTCAAGTGTCTATCTTCGTTCTGGGAAATGACTGATGCACGTGACCTTCTGACAAGAAAGAAGAGCAATAAACGACTAAGGTTATTAACACATTGTACCCTTAAGTAAGCTAGAGAGTAGACCATTTCCAATAGAACTAACTATTATTTAACACTTAGCTGTAAAAATGCCTCTGGTGAGAAAGAAAAGCCAGATGACCATCTATAGAAAAGCTGCTCCACCTAAAAGTCTCTCTCTCAGGATTACCTGCATGATTTATTGCTTCAGCTGGAATTCCCAGTCATTTGTGCCTGATATATGCTAACCAATATCACTCACTAAACTTGGAACTTTAGATATAATAGATTCTTCTAAAGACACGTTTCCTGAAATTAGGAAAAGACAAACATGATATTAATGTCTTCTAAAGAGTCTTTTCCTATTTAGCTTCTTTAGGATCACAAATTACAGACTCAGTGACCTTTATTTATGGCTAGAAAACAATTATGAGTGAGTACATCCCATGTTCATCTTTTTGGGTCTGGGTTACCTCACTCAGGATAGTGTTTTCTATTTCCATCCATTTGCATGCAAAATTCGAGAAGTCATTGTTTTTTTTTTTTTTTCCCGCAGAGTAGTACTCTAATGTGTATATATTCCGCACTTTCTTCATCCATTCTTCCATTGAAGGACATCTAGGTTGTTTCCAGTTTCTGGCTAATACAAATAATGCTGCTATGAACATAGTTGAACAAGTGCTTTTGTCATATGATAGGGCATCTCTTGGGTATATTCCCAAGAGTGGTATTGCTGGGTCCAGGGGTAGGTTGATCCCGAATTTCCTAAGGAATCGACAAAGAGAAACATACAGTTATCCTCCTGGCTATGGGAAGTAGACAAAATTGCCAGGCAAAAAAAAAAAAAAAAA